>NW_016809457.1:499580-603484 GCF_001698545.2 Rhinopithecus bieti
TTTTAAGGTAAAAAATTACATATAAACTACACACACACAGAGATACACTATATATAGGATCTAAATATATATAATAAATATATGTATTATATAATCTAAAGCCTTTATATATAGTATATGATAATATATATCATATATATCATATAAATTTTATGATATATTGATATATCTATCATATAAAATTATATGATATATTGATATATATTAATATGACATATTAATATATTGATATGTATTTATATGATGTATCATCTATTAATATATTAATGATATATATCTATCATATTAACATATTAATATGATAGAAATATAGCTGATATATTTATATATAATCTAAAGCCCTTTAGCCATAAATTCACAGAAATCCATTTTAAAAGACAAAATAGTTTCGACATCATTGTAGACTGAAATCAGTGTCGTGTAAGAGCTCTATAACTAGTTATGATTACGATTTCACTTATTATTGACATGACCTTGACCTAGCAAAGTTACCTTGTTCATGTAATTGGCTAACAAAATTCATATGGTGCCTATTCAGAGCCTCTCAGCATTGCCAGATAGTCTCTATTCCTTCATCCTAGGACTTTTCTGTGCCTCTCAAAAAATAAGTAATGCCACTTTTAATACAAAAAAAAAAAAAAAAAGTGGTCCCATCTCATCTCAGTAGTGAAAATTCACAGTCTGTGTCATAGTTAAAAGTCCAAATCTCACTTAATGTTAAAGCTTTGTGCACTGGTTGAAACTGCTGCAATAAAGGGAGCCAGTGACTTCTTTTCTGTTTACTAACCTTTTATTTACATCCTTTGCCCTCTTTTCCCTCCAAGATGCTTCTGGATTGCTAGGTTAGTGGGGGAGACAGAGCAGGTAATAGGTAGGAACGGGTTTTACTTGACTGACAATATGGCAAATGGTGATGGAGTCTTCTGAGGTTGGACAGTTTTTAAAGTCAACACTCTGTGGACTCTACACATGGGTAAAGCTGACTCTTCCTCACTGGCACCTTAGTGTGTTTCTCAGGTGTGGGGTTTCCTGGTAGCTCTCTTGGCCAAGACAATGTTTTCTGTTAAATGCTGAACATAGCTATCCCTCAGTACAGCCCAGTTTCTCTCTCTTTACTCTGCCTCTTGCCTTTGAGCACTCACCTGGGCCAACACCAACCCCTCAATTTCAGGATCATTGTCAATCTCCTCAAATAATCTTCTCAAAACCCTGCCTCCTACAAGGCTATGGGTAAGGGAGAAGAGATCCTCCCTTTGGGAGTCAGGAAAACTGAAAATGTCACACTACTTTAACATTTTCCAAAGTATTAGCCTCTTTACTCTCCCACTTTGACACTTTTCATATTTTTGAAGTTAGTATTGGCTGAGGCTTATAAAATTTGTGGTCTGCCAGCTCCCTTACAAGTCCTGCACTGTCCTAATTTCTATCATCTGGGGTATAAGGACCTTGGCCAAAATGGAGGTAGAAATATTCCCACGTTTATAGCCACCTCATCAATGTATTATATGAAAAAAGGCATGAAATTTTAGATATCAAGAAATTCCTTTTCTAATAGCGATTATTTTTCAAGACAAATGATTGTTAAAATAATAAGCAGAAACTTTAGAAGATCAAAATCTTTAAGTTTCTTTCCAAATCATGTCATGTATTAGTTTAGGATACTTAATCATTTTAATGTGTTCAAGAACATCTATATTTCTGTCAAATATGGAGTGAGAAAACTTCAATGGAAAATTAAATGAAATTACATCAAGTAGTGTTAACAACAAATATGTGCATGACAATACGAGTTACTAGTACACGTTAGCTAGTATTCTACTTCAAGCACTGCTGCTAAAAAGATTATGTACTCAACAATGGTACCCCACCAATATTTTAAAATTTGAGATGTAAACATTAAACATGTTTTAAAATGTGCAAAATAAAGTCTATGTACTCATATTTGTGGATGAGTTCACATCTATTTCTGCAAAGGCTCGTGTATGTGTGTGTGCTTGTAAGTTTGTGTGTGTAAGTGTGTATGTGTGTGTACTTTATTCCTAAGGTATATTGAACTTTTAAGATACTACTCTGAAGTGGCTTTGTATAATTTTGATGATCTTGTTTAATAAGGCATTTAAAAATAAAACAACAAATCTGAATAAAATATCCACTCTTTAAAGTCTAAGTCAAAGGCTATACACATGGAAGGCTGAAAAATAACCAGCTTTTAAATTCTGTCCTTTCAACAATATAACTGCACTTTCAAATGTGCTTTGTTGTTTTCTTTTAATTCACTAAAATTAATCTTATAGATTGTAGATGCCAGATTTGCATTAATTAAAACTCTACTGTAGAAGCCAGGCTTAATTGCAATCAAATTTGCTTAATTATGCATGGCGAGAAATTCCCAAACGAGAAAGGTTTTAGTAAGGATTTTGGTTTTTTGCATTGACAAAATAAATTGAAATTGTCATTTTTTGTGTTTTATGTAACACTTGTAAATAATTTGTGGAGCACCTTAAGTCTTCTATGTAGAGCAATGTTATTGCTTAAGTAATTATAACAATCTGCATTTTTCATTGTTAATTGTGGGTGTCAGACTCATTAATTTTAATTTACAGACTGTAATGAAATTAAGAAAATTTTGTGCTGATCTGCTGAAACTTGTCTTACAGGAAGTTGTTTAATACAACTAAAGTTTGAAAAGTCAAGCCTCATTTTGTAATTTGTACTTTAACCAGTACAATCATTTTACAACAGCTTTTCAGGAAAATTTGGCTTCAATACAAAAAGATAAACTATGTGAACATTCTGGCTTAAAACAATTATGTTTCATGTACAGCAATATTTTAAACTATAACATATTTAAGATTATATTTTCTGGTTAAAGAAAATCTGCAAACATTAGGAATATAGTTTCAATTTTATTTTGTCTGTTTTCTATAGGGGATTATGTTGTTGGAGGAAAAAAATGTTCCACAAAGACAGACATAACTGAAAATCAATTTAATCATTCTTAGATCAATAGATTATCAGTGCATTAACACAGTTCAATGAAGATTATCCATGGTTATTTTGTCTCAGATATCTGTCATATCCCCATAGCTTTAAATACTACCTCTGGAATCACACCTAGTTTTTCAAATATCAATTGAAAACAAAGTAATTCATTTAAAAATTAGTAAAGCATACATTTTAAATAAAGTTAATGACAAGGAACAATGTAAATCTTTTTTATTTTCATGTTAAGACATTTAATTTTGTCCTTGAAGCCTGTTTAAACTTTAACTGGTATAATTATTAATACAATAATATAATGGAAACAGAAAATATCTTTCATGCTTATTTAGTAGCAAGTTAACTTTTAGGGAAATTAGCTAAAGAGGCTTCACCTCAATTATTATTCATCCAATTAAAAATTCTAAAACAATTACTATAATTCTGCTTAAAACCAAGCATGAAACTTTGGTAGTAAAAACACAATTGTTGAATATCTTAAGAAGAAAATGACAAAGTGAAGATTATTCCATAATTAAAGCTAACCTTTAATTACTGGTCTTTTAAAATCAAGTTATTCTGAAGAGATAAAATAAATCATCAAAAGGGTCTTGGCAGTGCATCTCTGCATGTAATACTCTTCTACAAGTTATTGGTGGTGGCTCAATTTTTTTCCTCTTTATTAACTCAAGAGACATAATAGAAGCAGGGAATGCTTAGGCAGAATACCAAATACACAAATAACTAGGTACCATGCATCTAAAGGAGTTTTCCCATAATTTATAAACAATAAGAAGAAGACAATGTAGTCCAGTGTTTAACAATTCAATAGAGAAAATTTAGAAGAGTAAGTTTTCCTCTGAGACTCTCATTTGAGGACTACTTTTGTATTTCATTTGCCCTGATATAAGCCTCAAATTTTGTTAATTTTTTTATGTATTCACAAGAACATTTGATTACTATTTTTTTTTCTTTTTTTTTGAGATGGAGTTTTGCTCTTGTTGCCCAGGCTGGAGTGCAATGACACGATCTCGGCTCACCAAGATTCCTGCCTCAGCCTCCCAAGTAGCTGGGATTAGAGGCATGTGCCACTATGCCCAGCTAATTTTGTATTTTTAGTAGAGACGAGGTTTCTCCATGTTGGTCAGGCCAGTCTTGAACTCCTGACCTCATGTGATCCACCCGCCTTGGCCTCCCAAGTGCTGGGACTATAGGTGTGAGCCACCGCACCCCGCCTTTTTTCATTCTTAATCGTAACCAATTTTCACCAGCCCCTGGTAACCAAGACATTCTGTTGCCCCAAATTTTTATATTATTGTCTGTGCCAGTCCTTAGAATATCATTAAAGATTTCCTTTATTTAGATGCATTCATAATACACTGTGAATAAGTGAGATTTCATATTCTTTCATTTTATTAAATCCCAGATACAGTTATGCAAAAATCCACTTAAAATTTGTTCTCCAATGTTCCTTGGTCTGTAGAATAACTTTCTCTCTTAATTATACATTTGTCCTTATTCATGCTTAAATTTTCATTTTTAGTTTGCTCTCTCATTAAAATTCATGTTTCACCCCTCCATGATCAGTCTTTGTTCCCAATTCCTAAGTACTTTTTCCAGCCATATTTTCACCCATGTCTGTCACATTTTGTTGCCCATATCCTCTATTCCATTCTCTGTCCCCATTTCATCCTGTCCTCTCTGCCCCTGGTTTCACCCAGAGATGCTATTATGGTGATTGATTTACACAGTGCAGAACATTCCATAGGTATCATATTGCTATACAACGTACATATCCCATACAACTATAAATCTAAAAATAACTAGCAAAAGGAGATGTTTAAGTGGAAAGTTAAAAGTGCTAACAGGGTCAACTGGTACAGTCATTGTGTGGATGGTGGTTTCACTACCTTGGAGACAAATGGGCAAGAGCCAGTGGAGCTGGGCACTCATGATGAAATCAGTAATAAATCAGACACAGAGTATAAGCATGAATCAAATTACTATACTCAAAATAAGAGCTAGGCACAGACTTGAAAGGAAAATATGTCATTTCCTTCCCTTTCCCACCATTTTGCTCCCATCCATCTTCTGTCTCTCTTACTTGATGCCTGTCTTTCTCATTCCTATTCCTCAGCTCCCCTTATTCTAGAATTTTCTAAACAAGTAAGATTTATATCCTAATCCTGAGATGCTTATTCTTATTAAATACAGTATGATGTGTTAAGACCAAATCTCAGCTCTCTAAAGAATCAGGCTTGTAATGATGAATAACATCTGTATCTCTTAAGAAGAAAAAGCCCGTTCACAATTCAGGAATGAACAGACACAACATCCCAAAGGTAATTTGTGCAGTCTTCATACGGACTGTAAAAGACCACTCTGTCATTTGCAGGAAGCTGTCCCTCTTTTGCTCTCTTCTTGTCCGTTCCTAGACTCATGTGGTTGTTCTTTCAGTGATTCAGTAACCACCCTCTACTCGGGTGCAGCCACAAGTGCCTCCACGTTAAACCACTTGTAAGACATAAGCAGCTCAACCTCGAACAATGCAGTAGAAATATTGATTTGTGGGAAACAATAGTACCAGGCAGAATGAACTAGCTGTTCTCTTAAATGGGTTGCTCATTTAAGGTCAATACTCAGGTTAGTTCCAGAGAAGAAGAGGTAAAGCAATAAGTAGACTTTGCCAACTTTGGAGCTTTTCCTTAAGCACTTAAAATTTTTCTTTCTATTATGAAAAAAATAAAGAGAATAGTGAAATGAATCCCATGCACCTGTCACTCAGCTTTGCCAATTACGTTTTCTCTTTCTCTCAGTGTCCTCTACCATTATTTCAAAGACACATCCTATAGCATGTTTGTGCATAGACTCCAAAGCACCTTTAATCAAGGGTTACTTATCTTCTCTTGGGTTTTAAAAACAACCTTCATTTGTCAAATGTCAGTGAAAATTTACCACAAAGCCATGCAATTTCAATTAATAAAAATTGTCAACTATCTACTATATACAAAAAACTTAGCCACTTCAGCAAGAATCTGCAGTTTCAGTACTCCTTAAAGACTGCTAACCGATACTCTTTTCTCATTGCTGCCCATGCCCTCACCAGCACAATGACCTGGTACTTCTTCTTTTGAGCCTACTCGAGGTTTTTTAGTGGAAATTAATCTGCAATTCTTGGTTTTCTCTAATTTTAATAACATAGTTATTGCTTATCTACCATCTTTCCTGTCTTCAGAATTTACTTGGTATCTCTTCTACTGTTACATTCTTTGTACTTTCTTTGTTCTTATATCTCTTCCGTTCCTTTATTTTTTTTACCAAATTTCAATAAATAGGTAAGTTCAATAGCTAATTTTTTATGTCCACACTTTAATGTTTAAGCTATTTTACTTGAAATTGATACTTAAAGTCAACAGCACGTTTTGTGTGATAATGGTAGGATTCTTATTGGCAAAGAGGAGGGGGATAGAAAAATTCAAGAACAGGAATAAGGAAAGCAGTGCCTATAGGTCTATTAGATTCCCTATTCTGTATCTGGTTTTTTCCCCTATACTAACAAAGCCCTACTCTCCATATTACCTCTGCATTTTTGCTAATACATTGCAATTGGTGAAAAGATGGAGCGAAGAGGAATCGTAACTACTACATATCCCTATGTGCATTTGGCCTTTTCTGGGACAATGTCATCTACAAAGCATATTATTCTTTTACACTATTTATAATGAGCATTTTTCTACAACAGAAAGATGTAAGGTAGGAATTGCGTGTGGGTGATAGAAACAATCCACCGCTTAATGCTGCAGGCGGATAATATCTTGACAGCAAGCTGAGAGTGGCCTGTGACTGTATTCAAAGCAGGTGAGACTGTTGAGTGATCTACAGAGATTATCTTATCTCACATTTTGATCTTGCTATATCCCAATTCATCTGTTTACAAGTTATAGAAACCAACGCTAGTAATTTAAGATTATTTTGTTTTTTGGCAAGTAAAAATTGTACATATTTATGGCATACAACATGATGTTTTGTAGAATGGCTAAAACAAGGTATTTAACATCTGTATTACCTCACACATCTTTTTTTGTGGTGAAAATACTTAAATTCTGCACTCAGCAATTTTCAAGTATACAACCTATTGTTATTAACCATAATCACCATGACGAATAATAGATCTCTTGAACTTATTTCTTCTGTACAGCTAAAGTTATGTACTTTGACCAACATTTCCACATTTCCCAGCCTCTGCTGACCACCATTTTACTCTGATTCTATGAATTTGACTTTTCTAGTTTCCATATGGTATTTGTCTTTCTGTGCCTGACTTATTTCATTTAACACATTGTCCTCCAGTTTCATCCATGTTGCCACAAATGACAGGATTTTCTTTAAAGAGGCTAATAGTATTCCTTTGTATATACACTACATTTTCTTTATCCATTCAACCACTGGTGAACACTTAGGTTGATTTCATATCTTGGCTATTGTAAATAATGCTGCAATGAACATGGGAGTGAAAATATCTCTTCGATTTGCTGATTTCATCTCCTTTAGATACATGCCACATAGTGGTATTACTGGACCATATGGTAGTTCCATTTTTAATATTTTGAGGAACCTTCACACTGTTTTCAAAAATGGCTGTACTAATTTACATTCCCACCAACAGTGTATTAGGGTTCCCTTTCCTCCACATCCTTACCGACACTTATCTTTTGTGTGTTCGATAATAATCATTCTAACAGCTATGAGGTGACATCTCATTGTGCCTTTAAATTGCATTTTCCTGATGATTAGTCATGTTGAGCATTTTTTCATATGCCTGTTGATCACCTGTATGTCTTCTTTTGAGAAAAATCTATTCAGATTCTTTGCCCATATTAAAATCTAATTATTTGTCTTCTTACTCTTGATTTTCTTATGTATTTTGGATATTAACACCTCATCAGATGGATGGTTTGCAAACATATTTTCACATTCCATGGTTTATCTCTTCACTTGGTTGATTGTTTCCTTTGCTGTGAAGAAGATTTTTAGTTTGATATAATTCTATTTGTCTTTTTTTGTTCATATTGCTGGTGGTTTTGGGATCATATGCAGAGAAATTATTGCCCAGACCATTGTCATGGAGCTTTTCTCTATATTTTATTCAGTAGTTTTATAGTTACAAGTCTTATTTTTAAGTTTTTAATCCATTTTGATCTGATTTTTGCATATGGTATGAGTTGAGGGTCTAATTTCATCCTTCTGCATTTGGATATCCAGTTTTCCCAATACCCTTTATTGAAGAGACTGTCCTTTCCACATCATGTGTTCTTGGCATCTCTGTGGACAATTATTTGGCCATAAATGTTTGGGTTTATTTCTGTATTTTCTATTCCATCCCATTGGTTTGTGTGACTATTTTTATGCCAGTACCATGCTGATTTAATTATTATAGTCTTGTAGTACATTTTGAAATCAGATAATGTGATGATCCTAGTTTTGTCCTTTTTACTCAGGATTGCCTTGGCTATTCTGTGTATTTTATGGCTTCACACAAATTTTAGGATTGATTTTTCTATTTCTGTGAAAAATGCCATTGGAATTTTGATAGGGGTTTCTTTGCATCTGTAGATAGCTTTGGGTACTATGAACATTTGAACAATATTAATTCTTCCAACCCATGAACACGGGCCATCTTTCCATTTATTTATGCCTTCCTCAATGTCTTTCATCAATGCTGTATAGTTTTCAATGTACAGGTCTTTCACCTCCTTGGTTAAATTTATTCCTAAATATTTTATTTTTTATTTGTAGCCATTGTGAATGGGATTGTTTTCATGGTTTCTTTATCTGATAATTTTTGTTAGTGTATAGAAATGCTATTGATTTACATATGTTGACTTTGTATCCTGCAAATTGACTGAATTTGTTTATTAGTTCTAATAGCTTTTTGGTGAAGTTCTTTAGGGTTTTTCTATATATGAGATGACATCGTCTGTAAACAGAGACAATTTAACTTTTTCATTTCTGACTTGAATGCCTTACTTATATTTCTTCTTCTTGTCTAACTGTTCTGGCTAGGATTTCCAGTACTATGTTAAATAGTTGTGATGAGTGTGGGTATCCTTGTCTTATTTCTGATCTTATCTTACACAAAAAAGCTTTCAACTTTTCACTATTGAATATGGTGCTGGTTACAGGCTTTCAAAAGGTATTTTTGTTGTTGTTGAAATAAATTCCTTCTATACCTAATTTCTTGAAAGTTTTTTTATCATTAAAGATGTCTAATTTTATCAAATGCATTTTCTACATCAATTGAGATGATCATATGGCTTTTGTACTTCCTTGTTTTAATGTGATATATCACATTTATAAATTTGTGACCATCCTTGCATACTGAAGATAAACTTATTTGATTATGGTAAATGATTCTTCTAATGTGCTGTTAAATTTGGTTTGCTAGTATTTTGTTGAAGATTTTTGCATCTCTTCAGATCCATTTATGAAGGATATTGTCCTTTAATTTTCTGATATCCCTGTTTGGCTTTGATTTCAGGGTAACACTCAGCCTTGTAAAATCAGTTTGGGAGTTTTCCCTCCTCTTCACCTTTTTGAAAGAGTTTGAGAAGGAATACTGTTCTTTAAATGTTTGGTAGAATTCGGCAGTGAATCTATCAGGTCCTGAGCTTTTCTTTAATGAAACACTTTTAACTACTGCTTCAATCTTTTTACTTGATATTGAACTGTTCAGGTTTTTTATTTCTTCATAATTTAGTTTTGGTAAATTGTATGCATCTAGGAATTTGTCCATTTACTCTCAGTTATCCAATTTATTGGTGTATTTGTTGGTGTATTTTTCTTAGTGATCTCTTATGGTTCTTTGTAATTCTGTGGTATCAGTTGTAGCACCCCACTTTCAATTATTTTTACTTGAATCTCCATCTATTTTCTAGCTCATCTAGCTATAGGTTTATCAATTTTGTTTACCTTTTTCAAAATGCGACTCTTAGTTTTGTTGATCTTTTTTGTTTTTTCTAGCTTTTGTTTCATTTATTTCTGGTTTGAACTTTACTACTCTATCCTTCTACTCAGTTTGGACTTAGTTTATTCTTTCTTTAGTTTTTTGAGGTGTGATATTAGGTTGTTTATTTGGGCTCTGTCTTCTTTTTTATGCATGCATGTATTGCTAAAACTTTTCTATTAAAACTGCTTTTCTGCATCCTATAAGTTTTGTTGTCTTTAGATACTTTTAAATTTTCCTTTTAGTTTCCTTATGAGTATATTGTTTGATTTCCACATATTTGAATTTTCTGAAATTCCTTCCATTATTGATTTCTAGTTTCATACAGTTGTAGTCAGAAAAGATACTTGATATAATTTCAGTCATTCTGAATTTGTTAAGACGTGTTGTAGTCTAATATGGGATCTACCCTGGAGAATGCTCTGTGTGCACTTAAGAAGAATGTGTAGGCCGGGCGCGCGCGGTGGCTCAAGCCTGTAATCCCAGCACTTTGGGAGGCCGAGACGGGCGGATCACGAGGTCAGGAGATCGAGACCATCCTGGCTAACACGGTGAAACCCCGTCTCCACTAAAAAAATACAAAAAATTAGCCGGGCAAGATGGCGGGCGCCTGTAGTCCCAGCTACTCGGGAGGCTGAGGCAGGAGAATGGCGTGAACCCGGGAGGCGGAGCTTGCAGTGAGCTGAGATCCGGCCACTGCACTCCAGCCTGGGCGACAGAGCAAGACTCCGTCTCAAAAAAAAAAAAAAAAGAATGTGTATTCTACAGATGTTAGATGGAATGTTCTGTACATGTCTATTAGGTCCATTTGGTCTAAAAGGCAGTTCAAACCCAATGTTTCTTTGATTTTCTGTCTGAATGATCCGTCCATTGTTGAAAATGGGCTACTAAAACCCCTTAATATTATTGTCTTGTAGTTGATCTCTTTCTTCAGATCTATTAGTATTTCCTTTATATATTTAGGTGCTCCAATGTTGACTGCCTTTATATTTTTATAATTGTTACATCTTCTTGATGAATTATATCATTATATAATGACCTTTTTTGTCTCATGTTACAGATTTTGACTTAATGTCTATTTTATCTGATATATAAATATAGCAAGTCTTGGGGGGCTGAGAGAGATTGCAGCTCCTTTCTTGAAGTGGCTCAACAAAGGCTGTTTCTTGCAGCAGGGGATTATGCAGCTATATCTCCCTCTCTGTGGAGTTCCCTGGCAGAAGTAGCTGTTGGTTACCTCAGTGGCAAAAGATGCTGGTGTGCTGGTGTCCTCTGTGGAGCAGGTCCCATTGGAAACCATGGCAGTTTTCACCATGTGGCTGATATCAGTAACCTCTGCCTTTCTGTGTTACTAGTAGTCTCCTGGTATCTCAAGTATTCCAATCTCACCAGCAATCTATTCTGTGTAGGTGTTCTCCATTTTGTTGTTGTTGTTGTTGTTTGGTTGTAGTTGTTGTCATTGTTGTTTTATGGGTTTTTTCACTCCACTGTGTGGCTAAAACTTATTTAATGGGCTCCTGAGCCCTCTCAGGGATGTTTTGATTTGTACATAGCTGTCCCTATATTTGTGGTTTGTATGTGGAGGGATGAAGGCTGACGTATCCTATTTCATCATATTAGTGACTTTCTTAGGATTTTTTAAAGGGGAGAATTCATTGAAAAAATAATGGGCAGCTCACAGAAAGAAGGTGAGGCTGGAAAACTAGGCTTAGATATGGGCAGGATAAAGGGCTCCTCTGGGATTCTGGAAGGCAAGAACTACTCACCTTCTCTTCCAACCAACATCGTGGGAATAATGGAACTCTAAAAAGTATCCTTGCTTACATTACTCTGTACAATGGTTATAGTCTATAAAAGAGTCCTCCTGACTGCATGTTTGCAAGGTACCTGCCCTTGGCTGTATCACTCTTAAGAGAGGAAATACCTGGGTGAAGGGACTTCCCGGGAGTTCTTTGTTTCTCCCTTACTTGCTTGTCCTATGGGAAGGCACAGCACTTTGATTACAATGCCACTAGGACTCTACCTCAGGGACAAGGGTAATCCCCATGATGAAACCTGGATGTTGTAAATAAGGGAGAATGGCTGCTACAAAACCAAAATAACAAATGATTACCCCTACTCCTTTTAAGTATAAATCTATTAGTAATCATTGCAAGGATGAGAAAACAGCAGACTTTTATGAATAGAATATGCAATCAGTTGGCTTACTATCTCTCTTCTTTCTTTAAGCCTCTTGTCTCATATAACCTTATCTTCATATGCTGCCAGAATATTACTGCCCTGCTTTTCATAAGAGCAAACCTCCCTCTCGGTGCAGTCTCTATGTAGTTCCAACTCTACCTGATGCTCTTCAGTACTCCCTGAAGTACCCTGCAGTTGGAATGTTTGCTCGTTATAGTCATCATTGAAAATACGTGACCATGAACAAATAGTGCTATAAAGCAGTCTACGTAATATTCTATCACTCTTCATTGTTTTATTTTTTAATAAAAGCACAATATTCAAAATTTCAAAGAAAAGATATAGGCTAAATATATGTCCCCCAAAAAGGCATTTCCAAGTGTGAACAGCAATTCATAATTTTAAAAAAGCCCTCATATTTGTACTGTAGATATACCCTCTTATTTTATTGTCAGAACAACCATGCAAGGTTGGTATATTGATTAATGAAGAAATAAAGAAAATGAGGCAGAGAAAGTAAGCAACTTGCTCAAGAATGTGCTAAGAGTAAGCAGAACAGTAGGAGTCAACTCTACTGTTTGGAAAGTGAATTTGATGTTTTTTCATCACAGGAGTGAAGAGGCAATGGATGGGAGTGGAATAAGGTGAATTGGGAAGTGGGTATACTAGGGTCACCATCTGAGGTCTTAATTCCAAACTATACATTGTATTCATTCAGTCAATATTTATGAGTCCCTACTATGTGCCACTCACTACTCTAAGTACTAATGGCATAACAGTAAACTGACAAATTTCTTCTCACAGAGCTTACATTTCAAGGAGAGAAGATGAATGGACATATAAATCAAATATATATTTGTTTTATATGTATGTATTTCTTACATACATATATGTTATGTATTTATATTCATACATATTACATATGTAAGAAATCGGCACTTTTACCCCGAGATATGTAATTTTAAAAATTTAATGTGTTATGTTAAATGGTGATTATGTGCTATTTAAATAAAAAACAGGAAGGAGGCTGGGGAAAGTTTAATTGGTGGATTGGGAGAGGTATCCAATTTTAAGTAAAGTGGTCTCAGAAGGCTGCACTGAGAAAGTAGCATTCGATTAATGGTCTGAGAAAGGTGACTTGATGAGCCACACAGTTGTCTGGGGAAGAGCATTCTAGATAGTGGGAACAGCAGGGGCAAAGACCCTGAGCAGGCACTTGCTAAAGTGTTTGAGTAACAGCAGAGAGGCAGAATCAAAGTGAGTAAGTGGAGAGTATAAGATGAGGTCACAAATATCATCAGGGTCTACATGACATAAAGTCCGAAGACACCATTTTACAAATTTTGGTTTCTATTCTGAATGAGATGGGAATATTGGAGGGACTTCAGTAGTAAATAATATGATTTGACATTTTTAAAGTCCACTCTGGTTGTTGCTGTACAAATAACTGACTGCAGTGGGGAAAATAATAGAATCAGGGAGAAATTTAGGAGGCTAATGCAGTCATCCAGAAGAAAGAAGGTGGTGTCAAATCAGGACAGAAGCAGAGATGTTGAAAGGTGGTCAGATCTTAAATAAAATTTAAAGGTAATGCATATAGGATTTTCTGTTGGATCAAATGTGGGGTGTGAGAGAAAAGACGTGAAGCATAACTCCATTAAGATCTAGGTATAGCGGGTTGCAGGGAAAAATCAAGAGTTCACATTCTGAAAAGTTAAATGTGAGACACTTAGTAGATGTTTCAGTACAGATGTTGCAGTGGTAGTTGGACTTCAGTGGAGAGATTAGGTTTTTAACAATACATTTGAAAGGTGTCACCATGTCAGTGACATTTAAAGTCATGAGCTTGGTAGGGCATGGTGGCTCATGCCTATAGTCTCAGCACTTTGGGAAGCTGAGGTGGAAGGATTGCTTGAGCCGAGAGACCACATGGCAAGATTCCATCTCTATAAAAAGCAGTTTAAAAAATCAGCTGGGCGGCCAGGCGCGGTGGCTCGAGCCTGTAATCCCAGCACCTCGGGAGGCCGAGATGGGTGGATCACGAGGTCAGGAGATCGAGACCATCCTGGCTAACATGGTGAAACCCTGTCTCTACTAAAAAATACAAAATCTAGCCAGGAGAGGTGGCAGGCGCCTGTAGTCCCAGCTACTCGGGAGGCTGAGGCAGGAGAATGGCCTAAACCCGGGAGGCGGAGCTTGCAGTGAGCTGAGATCCGGCCACTGCACTCCAGTCTGGGCGACAGAGCGAGACTCTGTCTCAAAAAAAAAAAAAAAAAAAAAAAAAAAAAATCAGCTGGGCATGGTGGTGCACACTTGTAATTCTAGTTACTCCAGAGACTGAGTTGAGAGGATTGCTTGAGCCCAGGAGTTCAAGGTTTCAGTGAGCTATAATTGCACCATTGCACTCCAGCTTGGGCAACAGAACAAGACTCTATATCTAAAAATTTAAAAAAGAAAGCCATGAACTTGAATGAAATATCAAGGGGAAAACTGTAGACAGAGAAAAATGAAGTCCAAAGTCTATTTCCTGGGTAATCACAAAGCTAAGAAACTAGAACCAGAGAAGAAAGAAAACCCAGAGCATGTAGAATTCTGGAAACAAAGTAGAAGTGTTTCAATGAAGCAAAGTGATCATCTTTATTAAATGCTGTTGCTAAGTCAAGTAAGATGAAAACTAAAAAAAAAAATAACATTCCATAGCAATCTGCATGTTCAATGCAATCCCTAACAAAATTCCAAAGTCATTCTTAACAAAAACATTAATAGAAAAAATAATCCTAAAATTTATGTGGAACTACAAAAGACCCAGAATGGCCAAAGCAATCTTAACCAAAAAGAACAAAGCTAGAGGCATCAACACTATGTGATTTCAAAATATATTACAAAGCTATAGTAATTAAAACAACATGATACTCGCATAAAAACAAACATACTAGCCAATGAAATAGCATAGAGAGCCGAGAAAAAAACTCACATATCTATGGCCAAATGATTTTTGACAAAGATGCCAAGAACACCCAATAGAGAAAGAACACTCTTCACTACATGGTGTTAGGAAAACTAGATATTCATATACAGAAAACTGAAAATGGGTCCTTATCTCACTCTTATACAAGAATCAACTCAAATGGATAAAGATTTGAATGGAAGACCTCAAACTATAAAACTACTAGAAGAAAATACAGAGGAAAAGTTTTATGACATTGGTCTGGGCAGTGATTTCTTGTGTATGACTACAAAATCACAGGCAACATGAGCAAAAATATACAAATGGGATTACATCAAACTAAACAGGTTCTGCACAGCAAAGAAAACAATAGAGTGAACAGACAACCCATAGGTTAGGGAAAACATTTGCAAATCATGCATCAACTAAGGGGCTAATATCCAAAACATACAAGGAACTCAAACTACTTAATAAGAAAACAAATAACTCTATTTAAAATGGGCAAAAGACTTAAAATAAGACATCCAAATTTCCAAAAGATATCTGAAAAAAAAATGTTCAACATCTCTAATCAGAGAAATGCAAATCAAAACCACAATAAGCAATTGCCACACACCTATTAGATTGGCCATTATCAAAAAGATGACAGATAACAAGTGTTGGCAAAGATATGGAGAAAAGGGAACCCTGATATACTGTTGGTGATATTGCAAATTAGTACAGCCATTTAAACAAAACAGTATGAAGGTTTCTAAAAAAATTAAAAATAGCTCCAGCACGACTATGGACAAAGGCCTCACTTCAAATGAGGGGGCTATGAGGTGTCAGTTGCCAGCACTCAGTCACTGGTGAATAAATGCTTCAGTCCTGAAGGACAGGATGTGGTAGCTCATCACAGGAGCCACTGCAATGCATTTGAGGGGAGGCTTCACATACTTTCCTCCTACCTATACACACACACACAAACCCCTAGCTTTGATTTTGCAATTTTAATTTCCTTAAGGATTAGAAGTTGGAAAAATTACATTCTACTACCTACTCTAAGACTAAGCTGTTTAATTGGGAACAAAGTCTCATAACATCTCTAGGTCTGTTTTCTTTTTACACGTAAAATTAGGAGACTGGAGATTTTAGATAGGGTAATTATTATTATTCTTGCTCTCAGACTTTGGGATGGTTTGGAATCATATGAACTCAGTTCATAAATTATAAGACTTGTGAGTTTTATAAAGTCTTAAAAGAAAACTTGAAAGTGTTCTACCTAACATCTCCTAACATGTTTTCTTTTGGACATAACCTTATTGAGACCGAACATTGACACTTGATTCCCTGTCATCACTTTATCTTGGTTCTTGTATTAGTTTTTTATGACTACTATAACAAATTACTACAAATGTGGTTGCTCAGAAGAACAGAAACTTGGCCAGGCACTGTGGCTCACGCCCATAATCTCAGGACTTTGGGAGGCCAAAGTGGGTGGATCACAAGGTCAGGAGTTCGAGACCAGCCTGGCCAACATGGTGAAACCCTGTCTATACTAAAAATATAAAAATTAGCCAGGCATGGTGGCACATGCCTGTAATCCCAGCTACTCAGGAGGTTGAGACAGGAGAATTGCTTGAACTCAGGAGTCAGGGGTTGCAGTGAGCTGAGATCACATACTGTTGTACTCCAGCCTAGGCGACAGAGCAAGACTCCGTCTCGAAAAGAAAAAAAAAAAAAGAACATAAACTTACTTTCTTAAAAAAAAAAAAAAAAAAAAAAAAAAAAGAACATAAACTTACTTTCTTACAGTTCTAGAGGCCAGAAGTCTTAAATCACTATCAATGAGCTGAAATCAAAATCTCCTCTTCTGTCTGTGTTCAAATTTTCCTCTGACTACATTTTACATGGATACATACGATTCCTTTTAGGGTCAGCCCTCATAATCTATGACAATCTCACCATCGCAACATCTTTAATCACATCTGCAAAAATCCTGCTTTAATATAAAGTAACATTTATAGATTCCAGAGATAAGGATGAATACATTTTTGTGGGAGTAATTTTTCAATCCACAGTGTTCAAAGGGATTGATATCATACTTACTCATTTATAATTTCAGAAGCAACCTGAATTTGTCAAAGCAAACTAGGTATATTGTGATGGTTAATAGTGATTGCACTGAAGGATACAAAGTATTGTTCCTGGGTGTGTCTGTGAGGGTGTTGCCAAAGGAAATTAACATTTGAGTTAGTAGTCTGGGAAAGGCAGACCCACCCTCAATCTGGGTGGGCACAATCTAATCAGCTGCAAGCACAGCCAGAATGAAAGCAGACAGAAGAATGTGGAAAGTCTAGACTGGCTTAGTCTTCTGGCCTACATCTTTCTACTGTGCTGGATGTTTCCTGCCCTCAAACATCAGACTCCATCAGACTCGGACTGGCTTCCTTGTCCTCAGCTTGTAGACAGCCTATACGTGGGACCTCACCTTGTGATCACGTGAGTCAACACTCCTTAATAAATTCCCCTTCATACCTACATCTATCCTATTAGTTCTGCCCCTCTAGAGGGCACTGACTAATACAGTCATGCTGTGGCAACAATAACAAGACAGCCTGAAATCTCAGTGGCTTTTCATATGAGAGTTTCTCACCCACTTGTCATCATCCAATGTGGCAGGAGGGTTCTGTGTGCCCTCATCCTTCAAGGGCTCGGGTGCTTTCCATCTTGGGGCTCTGCTCTCCACTTGTTTCTTGGCACCTGTTCCAGTCAGTGGGCAGATGGGGAAGGAGACAGAGGATTGCACATGTGGGGTCATAAGGAGAACACGAGAGCCTATGCCACAACATCTTTTGGTACCTTTTCCATCCTTCATGTGGCAGACTGTATTAATGTTCAAAATATTCATTGCCTCACCTTGGGATGCCCCACCCTTTGACAGCCCTCTTTGGAAGAAGTCTGTACATCTTCACTCTGTGGAACTCAAGTTTGGCCAGGTAACTTAATTTGGCCAAGGAAAGGGAAACAGAAGTGGCAACTCTGGCCAAAAGACTCTGGCCTTGGCCAGAACTCACTTATGTGTCCACTCCTGCCCTTAACGGAGCCTAAACAATGTCTGATTAAGAAGAGGAGAATACAAATGTTGGGGAACTCCAGCATCCTCTGCTACAACAATTGCCATATTTTTGATACCTTTTCCTTTCTCCATGTGGGAGATCATATTATATTCAAAATATTTGCTGTTCCTCCCAGCAGCTCCCTCCTTCACTTTGACATTCCTCCTTGAGAGAAAAGTAGACATCCTGACTATATCAGGCATGGCTGTGTAGATTGCTTTGGCCAATGAAATATGAGCAGGTAGTAGAAGTGTTATTTTAGAAACTAGCACATGGTTGAGCCATCTCTCTTTTCTCTCTGCTATGAGACAGGCTATGTCCCAGATAAAGTCGGCTCTATCTACTTTAGATAGAGTCTGGTCCTGGAATTCAGGACAGCATGGGGCAGAACTACAGTCAACTGACCATGGACATGTTGTGTGAGTTAGAAATTCATCATTGATGTTGTAAACCACTCAAATTTGGAAATCTTTTGTTAAGAGAACATAAACTGGAAAATACATTTCATCATTTCTCAGGGTTTATCAGTGACAAATTCATGAACTGGAGATGAGCTAAATTCAAAAAATAGAGATTCTCCCACAATTTTCTCAACTTATTTACCCATCTTGGGTTCCTAAATGTGTCACTTTTTCCAGATGACTTTCTTTTTTTTTTCCTTTAAAAAATTGCTGTGGCTCACGCCTGTAATCCCAGCACTTTGGGAGGCCGAGGTGGGCGGATCATGAGGTCAGGAGATCGAGACTATCCTGGCTAACACGGTGAAACCCTGTCTCTACTAAAATACAAAAAAATTAGCCGGGCGTGGTGGCCGGCACCTGTAGTCACAGCTACTCGGGAGGCTGAGGCAGGAGAATGGCATGAACCCGGGAGGCGGAGCTTGCAGTGAGCCGACATCGCACCACTGCACTCCAGCCTGGGTAACACAGTGAGACTCTGTCTCGAAAAACAAATAAAAATAAATTTAAAAATTAAAAAATTGTATTCCTCTCTTTGTTTCCTTTAGCTATTTCTTCCCTTTCTTTGTCCAAATCACTAAAAGTGGTCTGGAGCATTTAGGCAGAACTAGAAACTCAAATTTACAAATTTGAAATTTCATTTTCTGGAACCACTTAAGCATTGTAATACTGTGATTCAATGGTGTGCCAAAGTTCACTCATCTGAGCTTATAGAGTTTATTGTTAATTTTTCAGGCATGTTGTGAGCAGTTGTCAAACACAGCCATTATTAAACATTTCAAAAATTAGATTCAAAAGAAAAGCAATAAATACTCAAAACTCATCACTTCTTAATAATTTCACTAGATTTTACTATTATCAATTACCTCAAGATTTTTTTTTTTTTGTATAGTGGTGACACAATATAATAATAGGCTAGTGGGCATCTTTGAAGCTTTGCATCTAGTGATTTCAGGTTGGTGGCTTGAAATCAGATATGATGGGAGTGTACCACAGAAATTAGTGTGCTTCACAAATCAGGGCTTTTTGTTTAACTTTTACCAACACCCCATTATATATAGTTGGCCCTCCATATTCACAGGGTGAGGTTTGGTTCCAAGACCCCTTAGTGTACCAAAATCCATGTATACTCAAGTCTCTTAAAAAAATAGGGTAGTGCAGTCACTTTCCATATACAGGGTTCTGCATCTTCAAATTCAACCAAACATGGAAGGAAAACACATACAGTGGATCCTCCTGGACTCACCAGGTTGGTTGAATCCACAGATGCAAAACCTGTGGCTATGGAGGGCCGGCTGTATACTCTTAAAAAGCTATCTAAATCTTAAGTCTAAAACTCAGCAGGGCTTGAGGAGCTATTTTTAGAGAAATACATCCTCTTAGCTTTCAGAAGATACTTTCTACATCTCCAGTAAAATATTTATGGAATAGCCATTTTCTGATTTTTTTGACTTTTTGGGAACACTTTGATAAAAGAACAATGGTGAATTACATATAAATCTGTTAGAACTAATTCACTGCTCAAAAAAAGAGATCAACAGAAAATAAAGGGAGATAAAATTTAGTAGGCTAAAAAGATGATTGAATTTTCTAGCAGGGTTAATTCATTTGTAATAATGAAGAGGATCTGTACTACTGGGGAAGAAACAAGCTTTTATTATATAGGAAAGTGTTTACATTGTATATATCTATTGCCATGATTTCAATCTTTGAGACAAACTAAAGCTTTCATGAGCTAATCATCTTCCTTATCTTCATATTCTGGCTAATTAGTAATTATAAATTGCCTATTTTAAAACAGGATCTAGGACACAATGAGAATTTTTAAAAAGTTAAGTCAATCTGGGCTGAATGCCAAGAAAAATTAAAAATTTAGTTTAACACTCCTGGGATCTCTGTGTGTATGTGTATACGTCTATGACTGTGTTTATTTGACAAAACTAATTGAAAAGAAGATATCTGGAAATTAAACCTCAAATAACATTAGTCAGAGATAAGGAAGCATATTTTAATCAAAGTTCATTGGACAAAACGTCTGTAAAGTAACTTAATCCAAGGGTTTAAAAAAAAAAAAAAATTAAGGTATTGAAGTTGCCTGCATTTAAAATTAATACCTAGGGACAGAAAACCTACTCCTTAAACCTGACACTAAGAAATATGCTTAATAATGGAGTCAGGGGTAGAAAAGGTTTTAAGGAGGAGAAAATAAAAGTGAAAATAAAGAGACAAGCAAAGGATATAGCAGATAGAGATAGACATTCAAAACAGGAGAAAGAGTAGGAAAGATTAAAGCATTTAGAACATATTCCAAGAAATATTCTTAGACTCTGGACATCACAGTGGGCTGTCTCCCTGCCCTTTGGGTAATTGACTAGCCACTATTCTCAGCTGCTTAAGTGTATAAGCTTCTTAAAAGGCCATTTTTGTTTTATTCATAGTGCCTACTATAGTGCCCTGCATGTAAGTGACATATCATAATTTATCACCTAATTAGTTAATATTTATTCTGGAAATTTCAGAGGCTCAACTTTGAATGGATCAAACAAGAACAAAACCAATGAAAATGCATACCCTACCATTGATTATCTGGGACCACGGCAGTGTATTTATATTAGATACTTGCCAAAAAATCTGTATCTATATCTATGTCTAGATAGACAGATAGATATCTCCTCATTCTCATTCTCATATCATTGTCTCATTCTCATGATTAAGGTCTTAAATCTAATCTCTTAAAATCCAGTCCTTCAAATCCTCAGGGGGACCTTTCCAGACCACCTGAGTAACAGTGGTCCCTATAGAAAATATAAAGACAGAATTGTGTTACTAATGTAACACAACTTAAGCCTTGACAACCAAAGTAATTAGGAAAAGCCTCCACAAGCCTCATCCACTGACACTGCTTCTCAGTGCTGTTCTCTCCTTGTGGTCGCCAGTCAGGATAGAGAAACTCCAGAATGAAGAACTGATAAATTACAAGAGGGAGCAGGCTACAAAATTGCCCAGCCTTCCTGTGGTGGCTGCTGTGACTTCTCAACCTATTTTAATCTTTCCAAACCCATCTTAATCTTCTAAGATTTTCAGGGCTAAAAGAAGCATCTTGGTTTATTCTAGGAGGCATGGATATCCATTAGCAATGGTGAAGAGACCCAAATATTATTTTTCAAAAACCTCTTAATCTCTGTGAGCTTTAGTTCCTCATCTGTAAAACCTGAATAATGGCCCCTAGGTCATTAGATTAATAGAGATGACAAATGTGCAGCAGTTAGTCTAGTTCTTGAAATTACCATCCTTAATTCACGGTAGCTATACTGTCAAAATAAAAATGTTGCCACTAAGTGTTGCTTAATCCCTTCAAGCTGTCCTTCATATATGCTTCTTCCATTTTAGATTTATGGCTGTTATCCTACCAAATCCTTTCCTTCCAAGGTCTTGTTTCTTCCAATTGTTCAGCATATGCCTTCCTGGCATGCTGTTTAAGGAAATACTGACCCCTACTGCTTCAAGTTCAGGCTCTTCTTCCTCACTTTCAAGGTTTGGCTTTCTTAGATCTTTTCGCCCTCAATTTCCTTAGCTACACATTTTGCCAATTATTCCCGGTCACTGAAACATGCTTCTACTAATCAGAACAACCTCACTCCTGTTCCCTATTCCCCTGAATAATGCCATTCTTAATCTTACTATGTTTTTTCCTGTTTTTACACTCCCTCCTAGGAGGCCCTTTAAAGAAAAGGTTTTACTCAATGTTCAAGGCCAGTTGAATTACACATCTCCCAAATGACTCTTTTATCTCCCCAAGGCTATTTCCACTATACTTTTCCCTGCCTTCTCTGTACTTTTATTTTGTTGGTACTGTACAGTCTAGAAGTTTATTTTATACCCTCAAGAAAATTATAAATGTTATTAAGGCAAAAATTATCTGATTCATTTATTTTGCTGGTTTAGGCACTAAAGTGTTCATTAAAGGTTTGGTTGCATGAAAACAGCAAGTCTAAAATGAAAGCTCTCGCATTTGTTGAGGATTTACTTTGTGTCTGTTACATGCCCTTTATACTTTATCATTGTCCAAAAAAGCTGTTGTGATAGTTATGAATTCTTGCCATTTATAAATGAGGAATCTGTGATTCAGCAACATTAAGTCACACGCCCAGGGCTATTGTGTCAATCAGCCATTCAACAGCTATTTGCAGAGAGTCTGCCTTTGTCTCTCTTGAATTTCACAAGCGCACAACAGTTGATTAGACACATTGATCTTTCTTCTCTCCCTCAAAGGCCCAAGTTCATTCCCATCTCACAGCCCTCACACTTCCGGTTCCTTCTCCTTAAAAGGATCTTCCTCCAATCTTCATGTCATTGCCTCATTCTCATGACTAAGGGCTTAAATCCAATCTCTTAAAATCAATCCCTCAAATCCTCAGGGAGACCTTTCCAGACCACCTGAGCAAAGGTCATCCCTAATCACTCCCCACCATATCATTCTATTTAATCTGCCTCATAACACAAATGGAGGTCTAAAATTATCTATGATGATTTACTAATTATGAATAAATATAAACCCCTGCCATCATGAAATTTTGTATATTACATTTAGACTGGACCAAGGCAAAAAAAGTTCATTCTCTAACATTAAGGTGTGCTTCTTAAAATTATGAACTGAGTCACAGAAGTAGCTAATAAAATCTATTTTTTCATTAAAAAAAAACTGTTACTGACTCTTTTTCATTCTATTTGCCTTTAAGTAACATTTTTTCCCCTATTTTCAGTCAAAATACATAATTCTTTAAATTAAAGACATTATGAATAATTAAAGAATTATTATATTAGTTTGTTATCATACTGCTAATAAAGACAAACCTGAGACTGGATAATTTATAAAGGAAAGAAGTTTAAAGGACTCACAATTCCACGTGACTGGGGAGGCCTCACAATCATGACAGAAGGCAAAGGAAGAGCAAAGGCACATCTTAATGGCAGCAGGCAAGAGAGTATGTGCAGGGAAACTCCCCTTTTTAAAACCATCAAATCTCATGAGAACGGCACGAGAAAAACCCACCCCCATGATTCAATTACCTCCCACCAGGTCCCTCTCTGGACATGTGGGGATTATTGCAATTCAAGGTGAGATCTGGTTGGGGGCACAGAGCCAGACCATATCACATACGAAATAGGTAAAGAATGGTATAGTATTGGCAATTTTATATAGTTCAACCAAAGAGACTAGCTTTAGATACTGGTAATCTCTAGGTATCAGTTACAATTTTCTAGACACCAGATTGCTGTCCCCTGAGTGGTCAGACTTGAGGGAAAAAAAAATCCTCTATAATAATTTGCTTTTCTGAACAGAATGGGAGATACTTTCTATATCATTCAAAATAAAATTCATGTGCTAAAGAGAATTCTGGTTCACCTTTGCTACACTTTAGAGAAATACACGTTGTGAAATAGTTAAACATCAGCTTCATAGTACAGATAAAAAAAGGGAAAACACTGAAATAGGCATGGTTAATGGCTCCTTTTTAAAAGCAAAATCTAACTATAGGCACATACACACTGAGACACAGCGCATCCATCAACCTTAGAAAAAGGCTTCTGGTCTGAGTATTGACGTGCAGGATAGTGGCAGGGCTCAAGATAATGGAGCAGCTTTATTCCTAGAGTGCTGTTTTTAACTGAAACTTCATTGATGTGTGTGAGGTTTCTTGAGAGAAAGTAACATATGAAAAATGATTGGATTTCTGCGTATTGCAGGAGATCTTCTTTCCTACACAAATAATGTGAAATATTCCAATCGTCACTAGATTTCACCAATTCTAAGCTCAGACAACTCTAGATTATTCATGCACATGATCCAGTTTGTAGGTTATTTGTAGCATTCTTTTTAATTCTTAGTATCTACCTAACAACTGACCCACTTCTGAACTAGCCCTCTTTTCTTTGATAGCCACCAACATTACTGCAAGGAATAGTAGCTTAAGTAACTCCAGTTTAAAGAAAATAATAATAAAATCTTTTTAAATTGAAAGTTATTCCACATACTTTAAAATATTTTGAAATTCTAGGTCATTTATGACTCTTTGTTCCTCCACTAAGGTGTCTTGTACCATTTTTATTTGGAATGTTTAGATTCAAAGTTCCCAATGTTTATTTACTCCCTTCAAAGAAGTGTGAATGTTCTTAGGAGATCCACTTAGGAGAGGTATCACTGTGTAAGCTGAAAGCCTCCAGGTTTAAACTGCAGTTATAGTGTACTGAAATAGAACAGTAAACTTCTTCGTTCATCAGCTTTATAAAAATAAGAACTAGTATCTTCCGTAAAAGCAGCTGAACATTGGTAACATTACCAACAACTAGAATTAAAAAGTAAAATAAAATCTAAAGAAATAAAAAATATATGCATAACACTAATTAAACCACAGTTGATTGAGGGTCGGGTTTGTCCTCATAACAAATGAGAATGATTCTTTCTAGCTCACAAAATATTTTCAGGTTTAGGTACTACTTGAACTTGTCCTCAATCGAGATTTTCATGTATTTGAATTTAAAAAGCCTGGAACTGGCAATTAGTTTTTGCCTAGCTTGACGCCAATATAAAAATCTTCCTGAGGAGGATTCTTTATAGGTTGAATGCTTTGAAAACCCCCTTGGAAACAGGGTCCTGGAACCTGGGACAAGGAGAAATGTATGTAGCTGCTTCCAGGAAACAAGAAGAGAAATGTATTTGTAATGAAGCTTGCTGTTTCGGGAGGAAGGATGGTGGCAAGGGTAGAAGGACCTGGAAGAAATACACAAGCTTTGTGAATCCATGTGCTGCAATATGTGTTACATGTTATAATGGGTTATATTATATCCTTCCCAAATTCATATGTGGAAGTCCTAAACCCCAGCACATAAAAATATGACATCATTTGGAGATAGGGTCTTTATAGGAATAATCAAGTTGAAATGATTATTCATTTCAATAGGGAACCATTGGGGGGGCTCCCTAATCCAATATAACTGGCGACCTTATATAAAGGAGAATTTGGGATATGAAGACACGTACAGGTCAATATGTAAATCAAGATGGCCATATGCAAGCCACAAAACAGATCCTTCCCTCATAGCCCTCAGAAGGAATCAACCCTACAAACACCATAATTTCAGACTCCTGTCCTCCAGAACTGAGATAATACATTTCTGTTCTGCTCTCTAAGACACCCAGTTTGTGGCACTTTGTTATACCTGCCCTTGCAAATAATACACATGGCATGGGGATGTTAAACACTGCTCAAGATCTTTAGTAAAACCTACATTACGCATTCATTCTTTCAGTGCAACAGAATCATTTATTGGGAATGTAAAAAGCCTCTGAATTCCAGACATTGTGAGTTTGTGATAAAAAGAAAGAGAATACAAACTGGCAGCCAAAAACCGAGTTATTCTAGTTTATCCTTACTTCATATTGTACCATGATAAAATTCTGCAATGGAAAGAAAATTCTGCAGCTTTTCCCCATCTCTCTTCTTCCTTTCCACATCCGTGTTGCTTTTTTAAGTAACTATATGTTTATGAAGTAAGGTATTGTACAGAGAGTCTGGGTCTTAAAATCAGGCAGATAGGTATTTAAATTCCAGCTCTGCCACTGATAAGTTATTTAAATTCTCTGAGGCACAGTTTTATGATGTGTAAAACAGTGACAAAACTTTCTTTAAAAATCACTGTCATTAAATCCTTTTATTTGCAAAAGGCTTAAAAACATTACAAGGAAGCAACCAGACAAATCCAAAATATAGAATATGCTTCAGGGTAAGTGGTCAGGTTTCCTTAACAAAAATAAATGGCACAAGAAGGGTAGATGGGCACTTAAAGATTAAAGAGAGAGAGACATATCAGCCAGATGCTGAGTGCTATGGTGTGAATATTTGTGTTTCCCCAAAAATCCATATTTTAAAATCCCAGACCCAAGCTGATGGTATTAGGAGGTGGCAGGGAGGCAGGTAGAAGTGATTAGATTATTTCCTACAAAATGGGATTGGTGTTCTTATAAAACAGGCCCAGAGAACTACCCTTCCCCTTCTACCATGTGAAGACACAGCTAGAAGGCACAGTCTATGAGGAAGTTTACCTTCCTCAGACACTGAATATGCTGGCACCTCGATCTTGGACTTTGTGGGCTCCATAACCATGAGAAATAAATTTCTGTTGTTTATAAGTTACCCAGACTAAGGTGATTTGTTATAGCAGCCTGAGGACAAAGATACTGTGTATGTAACTTGTTTGGATCCTGATTAAGCAAACTATATTAGGCCATTCTTGCATTGCTATAAATAAGTACCTGAGACTGGGTGATTTAGAAAGAAAAGAGGTTTTATTGGCTCACCATCCTGCAGGCTTTACAGGAAACATGGTGCTGGCATCTGCTTAGCTTCTAGGGAGGTCTCAGGAAGTTTACAATCATGGCAGAAAGCAAAGGAGGAGCAGGCACATCACATGGCAAATGCAGGAGCGAGAGAGAGAGAGAGAGAGAGAGAGAGAGAGAGAGAAGGATGGGAAGTGTCACACACTTTTAAACAATCAGATCTCATGAGAACTCACTAACTATCATGAGGACAGCACCAAGGGGATGGTGTTAAACCACATATAAGAAATCTGTCCCCATGATGCATTCATCTCCCACCGGGCCCCACCTCCAACACTGGGAATTACATTGCAACATGAGACTTGGGTGGGGACAAATATCCAAACTATAACACAAACCAACTATAAAAGGATTTTTAAAAAAATAATTGGGGCGATTTGAATATAAACAGATGATAGGTAACATTAGTAACCTGTTTCTTTGGTTTGTCATGTGCAATAATGGCATTGTGGCTAATTTTTTCTAAACATCTTTATATGTTATGGACATATTAAGCATTTATGTGAAATGTCTGAGATTTGCGAAATACACTGTAGGAAAAAAGTGAAAGTGTAGCTGTCCCTGAATCAGAAAGGGGATAATAATTATTGAAGTTGGGTGAATATCTGGAAGTTTATATTATTCTCTTTATCTTTGCATATATTTCAAATTTTCCATAACACAATTTTTTAAACTATTTTAAACATATATAGTAGAAATGTGTTAAATGTAATTTTTCTTCCCTTTTGATAACTTTATATTTATTTTGGGACCAGTAAGTAGCCTTTCATTTCTATTAAAGAGAAAAATTCCCCCCCTAAAAAAAAATAAGTTTTTGCTCAACATGTATTACTGTCACCCACTGAGTAACCAGCATGCCCATCAAAGTTTTTCAAATGCTTTAGCAAAATTTTCTCAAAACAAACTTATATGGGAAAATGCAGCCTGAAAATAAGAAAGGTTGTCACCTATATATTAGAAATTTCAAACATTTTCTGCTCTAGATAAGGTAAAACGAAAGGTCTGAGGCATGCACACTTGGAAGGCTCCTTGTTTCCTCTCTCGTGAGAGAGAAACATGCCCAGGAAGTAAAGGGAGGGGACTCTAAGCCCTGTGAGCTCCCCACCACTCAGGGGAAGAAAGGATTGTGGTGAACCACATAGAAACAATAACAAAGACAAGCCACTTTCCAAACTAGGACCTAGCAAAGAATATTCTGTGTTAGGAAAGGAATGAAAAGTCCCTGTGGCTGCTGCCTGGAGTACATGACATTTGAAACTGACAGTACATTTTATAGCTTTAAAAGTTATACATATTTAGTTTAGAAAATTTAGAGAGATATACCTGGTTACAAAGAAGAAAGTAAAAGTCACCTATAATTTTATACCCTAGAAATAACCACGAGTAATGTTTTATGGATATTACTTTTAGCCCTTTCGTTTATATACATAGAGCTAAAATATATGGAACAATTTTCAATGAAATTCAGATTATACTACAGAAAACATTTATATATTGCAGTTAGCAAGTGATTTTAATGGCTGTATAATATTTTGTTAAAAATAATGTAGAACAGGGAATAGAGAATGATATGAACTTGAGCACATATATGATTACTTCCCCAATCACCAACCCCTCCCCCAACTCTAAAAACAATAATTTTAATAACATAAAACGGGAGGACTGCATCAACATTGGGAACTAGAAAAGAGAGTCACGAAAATGTCAGAAGCACCAAGGAACTTCTGCTAGGTAGATTAGGGAAGATTGACTAAAGATGACTCATCGCAGAAAGTTCAAGGTGGAGTTCCAAGGCCTCTCAAATAATCTGGGGGTGAGGAGGCATAGAAAATTTCCAGATGAAAATCCTATGAGTAAGCAAAATTCCAGGAAAAATCCCAAGATAGCGGAGGCAGTGGGATAATAAACAAGTATCACGTGGCAATACCGAAAGGAGCATCTCCAGAGGACATTTCTCAATATCACCATTGTTCTTGGTAAGTGAATACTTCACTTTTTCTCCTGCTTCTGTCAAGCAATTGGTCATGAATTAGCTTTGAGACTTCTACTTAAAGGCAGGTGTCCATCTGTATCCAAACAAATCAGGAAACCCAACAACAATTCTCCCTGTTTCCAGAGATAATCTCATGCTTGGTCAAAATGCTCACTATTTAAGAGAAGAAATAAGTGGAAAATAGATATAAATAATAGAGCCTGTAAAAGAAAATCTTTAACTGGAGTCAACAAGGTCAGAAGCAGAAAACATTTTTATAATATTTAGTGTAGGCAAAGTATTTCAGATACAAGCTGGAAAAAAACGTTTCTACAAAAATAAAGATGCAAATTGAGACAATAAGTCAAAGGACAGAGATGAAAAAGAACCAACTAATTGGTGAGCAGAAGTGCAAAGGCAGGCATGTGAGATCAGGAATGATTTGAAATGAAACAGGTAATAATGGAATGTCAATACTTAATTCATTAAAATTTCTAGTGTTTAATAAGCTCCAGAGAACAAAATGAACTGTGTGAAAGTCAAATACAGAGCTTGGCCTTGAAAAAACCTCCCAGAATACAGTGGAAAAGAAAAACTAGTGACAATTATTAGAGAGAAGATTGAGAACAGATAATCACTACCCTACATACAGGTAATTTGTGTTTCTCAAGACCAGTATAAATGAAAAATAATCCATATCCAAAGAGATAACAGACAAAAACACACCTCAATTGAAGAAAATCCTGAATCAAGAATAGAAATAATTAGTCCTGCACTAAAAAAATAGTCATTAGAAAGAACTAATAATTATAAATAGACTGATAGAATTATTGAACTGTACACTGACCATAAGCATCTTTGCAACAGTATGTGCATGTAGAGGATAACTGAGTTTTGAGAAGTTGGGATCCAGGATTTAGAGACTTACCAAAGTTACCAAAGTTATGGTAAGTTACCAAAGTTACTTACCATATGTAATGCAGCAGGACTGTCTCAGATATCAATGACTCGGTAAGTATTCCACCTTAGATCTCACCCCGTGAGAAGTAACTACAACATTTCTCCAGCCAACTAAGAAATGATTCAAAATAATAACCCCAATAAGAAAGTCACTTATGGAAGGTCCACCACTGAGCAACGCATCTACAGAAATGCTCCCTGCAAGGTCCTTCTTGCTCAGTCTCACAATACCACCACTTCCCAGTTTTCCACACACTCTTTTGCTGCCTCTACCTCCACCTGAACTTTCAATGTTGGAATTCCTTGGAATTTGTTCTCAGTCCTCATATGTTTACCTGTTGTCCTATACAATAGCACCCATTCTGATAGCTTGAAAGACAATGTATATACTTATGACTGTCAGTTTATATCTCTAGGAAACTCTAGACTCATCTGTCCAGCTGCTATTTGGCATCTCAGCTCAGATATCTCATATGCATCTCAAACTTAACATGTCCCAACAAAATTTTCTTCAATGTTGTTCCACTTCATGTAGTCTTCCCTAACTCAGCCAAAAGCACCACAAAGTTGCTAGACCAGAAGCCTAGGAGATATCCTTTAGTCCTCTCTCTCCTTCCTTCAAACCTTCATATTCAATCTACCAACCAAACTTTTCTATTCTATATGCAAAATATATATCTTGAAACTTTCCGGTCCTCTCCCTCTCCAGGGCCATTATTCTAATCCAATCCACTATCGTCTGTCACCCAGACTACCCCAACAGCTTCCTAGCTGATCCCCCTACTTCTACCTTAAAGAGCTCTTAATATGTTCTCTATGTAGCTGTCAAAAAATATGTTTTAAAACTTAAATTGGATAATTTCATTTCCCTGCTTCATATTCTTCAATGGCTTTCACTGCATTACATGTAACATTCAAACCCATAGGCAAAGCTTATGTGCCCTATAAGTTCTGGTACCATCTTTACTCTACCACAGCTGATGCCTCCCTATGTCATTGCTTACCAGGCTCCAACTTCTGCAACTCCGAACATTTCCAGAGCATGCTAGGTTCTATTCCCACGTTAGGACACATAGATGGAATATGTAGTTTCTGTATCCATTATTCTCTGTCACCCAAGCTCTGCACGGCTGCCTGCTCAGCCACCTCCTCCACTGCCATTTCCTATCCCAATAACCTGTTCTTTCCTTCAGTGGCCTTACCACTGAATTGTTTGGATTATTCTGTAATTATTTTGATTATTCATCTTTTCTTCGTTTTCTACCTGTCTCTGCCATAAAAATAAAAGTTTCCTAAGGACAAAGTCTGTGCCTTTTTCACCATTTTATCCCCAGGAATTTGGCACACTGGAGAGGTCAATGCATATATATTAAATTACATTGAATGAATGAGTGAATGGATGGATATTGAAAATGCACTTGCAAACAGAATACTCAGATTTATAGTAAAATAGCTTATGATTCAATAATCCCACTCTTACTGGGTACATATCCAGAGGAAATGAGAACAGTATGCCAAAGAGATATCTGTGCTCCCACATTCATGACAGCACTATTCACAATAGCCAAGATATAAAATCAACCTAAGCCCATCAGTGAATGAATGGACAAAGAAAATATAGTGGATATGTGTGTGTGTGTGTGTGTGTGTGTATAGTGTGTATGTGTGTCTAAGTGCATATATATATTTATATTGTGTGCATGTGTTAGGTATATATATACATAGTGTGTACATGTCTGTATTGTATATTTATATACACACATATACACACGTACACACTATGTATATGTGTGTGTGTGTATATATATATAATGGAAGATTACATACCCTTAAAAAAGAATAAAATCCTGTTATTTCTGACAACATGGATAAATCTGTAGTATATTACATTAAGTGAAATAAGTCTTGCACAGAAAGACAAATATTGCATGATCTCACTCATTAGTGGAATCTTAAAAAACTGAACTGATAGAAGCATAGAACAGAATAGTAGTTACCTGGGGCTGGTTAGAGAAGGAGAGTAGGGTGATAATGCTCAAAGGATACAATATTTCAATTAGATAGGAGGAATAGCTGAAGATGTCTCCTGTATACCATTGTGACTATAGTTAATAACAATGTTTCCTGTTCTTGGAAATTGCTGAGAGTAAATTTTAAGTGTTCTTGCCACACACAAAAAAATAATGTAAGGTAATACATATGTTAATTAGCTCGATTTAGCCTTCTACAATGTATACATATATTAAACCATCATATTGTACATGATAAATATATAAAGTCAACATTTTTGATGAAAATAAATTACCAAAGCTAACTCAAAGTGCTATCCAATCTAACAACTATAGAATGTGAGAAGGTAGAACTACCAAAGAGCTACCCGTGAAAATGACATGGGGCCCACATTTTTTTTAACAGAAAAATTTTACTGATTATCCATTTGAAAGACAAATCATTCCTACAGATGCTTTAAAAGATATTTTCAAAAGCATTAAAACATGAAAATATCATAATTCATTTTACAGTAATAACATTATCAAAGAAAGAAAATTTCAAGGAAAGAAAACTGTAGTGCAAATTCATTTAGGACTTAAATACAAAGCATTCTTAAACAAACAAACAAAATGAATCCATAACAGTATTTTTTAAAGGTCAGCACACACCATGACCAAATAAAGATCATTTTAAGAATATGAAGATAGTTTGCTCTTATTATATAATCATCTCATTAGATACCCAAAAGGTATTTAATAAGATGCTACAAAAATTCAAAATAATAAATTCTGAGTAAAATAAGAATAGGACAACAGTTTCTTTTTTAACTTCAGCTTTAAGTTCAGGGGTACACATGCAGGTTTGTTACATGGGTAAACACGTGTCATGGGAATTTGTTGTACAGATCATTTCATCACCCACGTATTAAGCCTAGTATCCATCAGTTATTTTTCCTGATCCTCTCCCTCCTCCCACCCTCCACTCTCCAAAAGACCCCAGTGTGTATTGCTCTTCTGTATGTAGGACAACAATTTCTTTCCATGCCTTAAAATCTATTACAAAACAACATTCAGGATCTTGTTGAATGATAGGCAGTAGACTCATCCTTATAAGAATCTGAACACAGGCCACGCCTGTAGTCTCAGCAGTTTGGGATGCCTAGGTGGGCAGATTACTTGAGGTCAAGAGTTTGAGGTCAGGTTTCCCCAATCTGGCCTACATGGGGAAACCTGGTCTCTACTAAAAATACAAAAATTAGCTGGGCATGGTGGCTGTGCCTGTAGTCCCAAATACTCAGGAGACTAAGGCACAAAAATTGGTTGAACCTGGGAGATGGAGGTTGCAGTGAGCCAAGATCATTTCAGGACACCCCAGCTTGAGCGACAGAGCGTGGCTGTATCAAAAAGAGAGAATCTGAATACAAGGATGCCTGTTAACATCATTCTGAAAGTACAATCAGTGAAATCATTAAACAGGGAAAAATATTAATATTATAGATGAGACAGCAAACCTATTATTATTATCTACCTAGACACCGCAAAAGGGAACAAATGAAATTTGACTACAACTATTAGGGAAGTTCAAAACTATGACTAGTTACAGAATTAACATAACACGATTCAATTCCTTTCCTAGATAATAATAACTGTCGAAAATCTAGAAATGGGAAATTATCTCATCCATAATACAACCAAAAATATAAAATGCCTGGCAGAAAATATTAATGATACATGGCATCTTTATAAAGAAAACTACAAAACTTTACAGAGGAACATAAAAGAAGATGTGAATAAATTGAGACATCATGTCTCTGGATATAAAGCCTTAATAAAGATTTTAGTTGTCTCAAAATTAACGTATGAATGTAACGAAATCATATACAATTTAGCATAATAGCTAAACATACAGTCTTAGGAGATGAGACATTGGACAAGTTACTTAACCTCTCTGAACTGTTTTCTCAGGCTGGAAATAGTCATGAAAGAATATCTGTCTGGTAGAATTGCTGCAGAGATTTAATAAATTAGTACATATAAAGCCTTTAGCACTGTGTCTGTCCTCTAGTTAGGGTTAATAACGTTTGCTATTTTAAATCACTATTATTTCACGCTGAGCCAGGGGTTTAAACATTTTCTGTAAAGATATAGATAGTAAATATTTTAAGCTTTGCAGGTCATATAATCTTTTTCTCATATTCTTCTTTCCTGTTTGATTGTTTAAAACCCTTTAAAAGTGTAAAAACAATTCTTACCTTGGGTCTGTATAAAAAACAGGCCACTGGTCAGATGTGGGCTGTGGGCTATTGTTTCTGACCTATGCTCTAACCAAGCAAAAGAAATTTAATGTCACTAATAATCAGAGAAATGCAAATTAAATACAAACTACCAGATAGGGAAGGTTTTTCAAATATCATAGTGTTTATAAAGATATGTGGAAATGGGCAGTCACACGCTGTTGGTGAGTTTATGACTGGTAGCCAGTTCTTACGGAGATACCTTATATCCTTGATAAGGAGGTTTATCATGAGTTTTTTTGTAATGTTGAAAAATCAATAACACTTAAATGTCTAACCACAAAGGATTGGTTAATTAAACTCCAATTCCTCTATACAATAGAATAATATTCAAGTATTTAAAATAATGACAGATCTTATACAACCTTTCTAAATTAGAAAACAGAAGATTAAAATAGTCTTATCAATAACTCATCATATAAGATAGATGGTGGATGAGTTAGGTTAAGTAACTCCGTATTCAGGAAACACATCTGAGGATGACTCAATGTCTCTCAGTAATACTGGGCACCGCCTTCAGTGGATACAACAGAAGGAAAAACCCAACCTCAACGAACCATGACAGTCCACCAGGAGCAAGCTCCTTCATTTTTAAGAATGTCACTTTTCAAAATCTTTTTTAAATGTTGTGGTCCAATGTAATAGATTTTTCAGATTTCCTTGTTATTCCTTAAAGACTTTCCAGTCCATCCAAGGCTTTTGAAAATGTGTTCCTTTCATGGAATAGTGTTTCTGTTTTCTGGGAAGGAACATCACTTTTTCTATTTTTTACATACAGTGTACACTCTGAACTTTAGATTTTTTTTTTTTTTTTTTTTTTTATGCTAGAAAACTGAAGCATACAAAATTCATCATCACCTATTTCAGTAGCCACCTATTTTAGTAAACTCATTGACTTTGTGGCATGACCTCCTGAGACTACATAGGTTTTCTACTCCTATAATGTTCCAAAATCTTTATTCCACAATCTATACCCAGCTGCTCAGATGCCCACGCTTTAGAATGTAGCCCACATATTTAAGTGTCTAGTGAGTTCATGCAATTGCAGCTAAGTAGTGTGTTACTTCTCCAAGGTAACCAATAAGACATTTAACTGTCAGCCTCCAGGGACAATGACTAACCTGCAGCAGTGTCTTTGTCCAGTAATTAGGTTTGAGGCAATTTGGCAGGCTGCTTGGGTGGGATAACTAAAAAGCCTTTAATGTGAGGTGCAGTATGGAAAGCTTCATTCCGATGAAATCTGCACCCAGGTATTGTTAGTGTATTTCCTTCTTTCAGCTCCCAACATTTGCTGATTTTGCTTTTAGTGTTTTGCTTGTTTATCTTTTCTGAGAGTTCCTGATATCTTTCCCCACCTCCCCACTGCCCAGGGTAACCGAGGCGAAAACAGACGCCTGGCCACCTGGGGAGTTGTTTTGTATTGTTTTGCTTATCTCTACCTATTTAAACTACTAAATGCAGTGGGGGTTTAGATGAGCACCCCTTATGATTTAAAACAACAAAAACTTCATGCTACTGCAAGCATAGAGGTGGAGAAATCCAGGTAGGGTGATGGTAGTTTTACCAAAAAGAAAGAAAAAAAAATTAATGTGAAATGAGCAAACATAAGTGGTCAAGCTACAAGACCTTGGGTATAATTCTTTGATGAGCAATTCTATGCGTGACCTTCAGAGGAAACTTACCTATTTCATGATTTGTTGACAGGCTGGTGTTTGACATTTTGACTAAAGGACCTAGTTACATTGTGAAAAGAGGAAGATACCCTTTAGGTAAGAAATATAAACAAATGTCTTCAACCCAGACATTTTTGAAAGAGCTCAAGAGACTCCCACTAAAGTGCATGAGTACTTTTGCCGAAGAAGATATTTTAGAACCTATGAGCTTGCTGTTAAATTATTTTTTCAGACTTATACAGAAGAATACAGTGGATACAATTTGATCATTAAATCCAAGAATTAGAAAATCACAGCTATTGCAAAGGAAAAGACTGGAGAAATAAAAAGGCAAGAAGAGTATGAATGAAATGTTTAAGCTTCAACCTATTTTTTTCAAATATATAGATCCCTTGAAATTTCTAATCAAGAATAAAGATAACATAGAGGGAGATTAATGTTTCTACTTATCTTTACCATAAGGGACATTCAGAACGTTCTTCCTTCTAAGGTACTGTTTAAGAAAAAAATAGAATATTTGACAGAGATTGAAATCTCCAAGGAGAAAGTTATAAAACATCTTGAGAAAATTCTGGCTCACTAGAACAGAAGGAGTGGATGACATTTAGCAATTAACTCTGAGAAAATAAAAAAAGTGCAATACAAAAATGCTGATAGGTTTTGCATAAAACAGAGTAATCTATTTTGGCCTTGAACAGCTGTTAACAGTTCCTTCAAAGTCACTAACTAGCACTCAGCTGAAAATTCCTTTCTATCATCTATGTGCCTCCTATGGAAAAAAAAAAGGTGGGGGGAAAGGTGAGTTTCCTGTTGTACAGAGATTTGTTAAAGGAGAAGAAGAGATTTTATTTTTAGTATGCCAAGTTTTAATAAAGGGTCTTCATAGTCATGACTTTGGAGCTTTCTTCTCCAATGGTAAATTCACTTGCTGGATACTTTTATTCAGTACATCATCCTTTTTTTGAATCATCAGGTTCTGCAAGATGAACATCCTGGACATCTATGAATGAGATGCTCTAATGGGCATCTTAAATTCTCTTACTAAATATTTTATCTTATATAAAAGGAAATTCATTAGAAGTATGTTAGGCATTCTTTTATTAGAATAATGTTGGATGGTTGATATCAAGGAACGGCTATACTTTAAATGATTTAAATTTTTGTGCTGCTCTTTACAGGCCAAAAGTTATTATCAACAAGCTGAGGGTTCCATTTAATCACAAGTAAATATAGTACAGCAACTCCAAATATCTCAAAGAAATGTCAAACTGAAGACAGAGGCCCACAAAAAGTTCATGATTGTGAAAAGTTAACATACTCTAAAGAAGGTTTTAAAGTTATTTTGGCAAAAAACATTCTATTGATGAAATAAAAATATTTTTTCAGCATGCGGCTTAGTGAATATTGCTGACAGGGTTAATTACATATTTTAATAATCAAATGTGTGCTTATTGCCTGTAAATATGAATTAAAGCATATATTTACATGTATAATCAATGTAAATCAATCCTCATTTTCTTCTATGGTTAGATTACCAACTGCATGGAGTTATAGGTCAAGCACGGTGGCTCATACCTGTAATCCCAGCACTGAGGCTGAGTTGGGTGGATCATCTGAGGTCAGAAGCTCGAAACCAGTCTGACCAATATAGTGAAACCCCAGCTCTACTAAAAATGCAAAAATTAGCCAGGTGTGGTGGCGTGTACCTGTAGTCCCAGCTCCTCAGGAGGTTAAGGTGGGAGAATTGCTGGAACCTGGGAGGCTGAGGTTGCAGTGAGCTGAGATTGTGCCACTGCACTCCAACCTGGACAATAGAACAAGACTCTGACTAAAAAAAAAAAAAAAAAAAGATTAAAAAGAGTAAATCATGTGCTTTTGTAAGGCATAAAGCAAGTTAAAAAGGACTGTTTTAATAAATGATCTATATCAGATCATTCCAGTCTCCAGTCTATGCAATTTCCACCTATTCAAAATATCCACTCTATTCTCCACCTGGCTACCTTTCAAAACTATCTCAGGTTCACCCTCCAATCCACAATGATCTCTCCTGTCTATGAACCAAGGTCACCTAACTTCATAGCACTCATTTGGCAATTAGTCATTTGGCGAAAATATCATCTGCAATATTTCTTTAATTGGTATTATTTAATATCTATACCTATCAATCCATCTGTCTATAACTCCCTCTTTCTCTCTTCCCCTGTCCGTGTCTCTTCTTTCCTCTCTCTCTGTCTCTCTCTTCTTTACCTTTTAAACTATGTTTTAAGCTTTATGGGAGCAAGTATCAGATAAAGTAAGATGTAGGACCCAGTATTTCATGACACATAACACTGTCTTGCATACAGTAAGTGCTTAATAAAAGTTTCTCGATTTAAGAAGTGAGTTTTAAAAATCTACCCTTATAATGGAGGCCTGGCAGGTGTCTGCTGAGACTTAATTAAACTGATGAGCTAAGATTTGAAGGATGGGAAGTGGTAGGTAGCTAGACAGTAGGGTTTAGCAAGGCTTGGCAATCTTTCAGAGGTGTTGTGCCAAATCCTCATTCATCCACTGCCTCCCAAGGTCGGATACATGGCAACTACTTTGGGAGAGGGGAGCATGGCAGACTCTCACAAATAATTCACCTACCTGCCCTAACGGAGCCCACTGTGGTATGAAAAGGTTCTGATGAGTTTCTCAGGAGACAAATGCCAAGGACAAGAAGGACAAAAGTTTCGCAGGCCTTCAACTCATAGAATGACCAGGGAAGAGGAAAAATTTGGAGATTTCTTCCTAAACACCTGAGTTCCTTTTACTATCCAAGAATGCTAAAGCCAGAGTCTTAATTATCAGTTAAGAAACACAGTTTTACTTGACAACCAGATAAGAGAAAGATAAAAGAATTGAGAGAAGAGTTTCTGAGAGAAAATTGGTAGCCCACAAACTTACTTCTTCCTTCACATTCTATCTGTGACATCAAAACCATACCAATAGTATCTCTTTTCACTTCACCACTACACAATCTATGCATGTAACAAACATACACTCATACCCCATAAATTTATGCAAATAAAAGAATCCTACATAAAAAGCAAAAGGCATTTAGAAAAGTTTAGAGCAAGTTTTGCCCCCAAAATACCAAATAAAGAGAAACAGGAATGACAGTGGAAAGATAAAATCTTCCAAGAAATCTTTAATTCTTCTTGATGCAGCTCAGGGGTATATTTATGCTTTGCATGATGCTCAAAGTTGTAGAAATGGAAAACCTGACTGAAAGATTTACTAGTAATTTAGTCACCAAAGGCACTTAGTCCAGTTTTTAAAAACCCAGTAAAATACCAGAAATTCCTCTATGTTAACCTTCCAGAATCCTAAGTAGGTTCTAGTGGAAAATCTTGAATCAAATGCTTGTAAGTTTTAATATAAGCTCAAAATCATTGCAAACTACCCTCATTTTCTGAGAAGGAAGGAAAAGAAAAGTATAATTTTGGAAAAATGATAATTGGATGTAGGGATATGTAGAATTATATATAAAATATATAATTTTGCTCATTACTTCTTTGAAAATAAAAAATACACTTACCAATATATTTAACATAGAATTTCAAAGGATCTAAAGACCCATATGTGTGAAACGCACAAAAGTCCATATACCCCAGATAAAAAAAAAAAAATCCCTCATGCAGATGGAAATACCAGCTGCATGGAGGCTCATAGGAAGACCACTGAAATTCTACAGACACATGGTACCTTTTCTAGTCAAAGACCCAGCTGTGATGACATAGTTATTGGAAATGCTTTGAATGAAGTAAATTTACTTCGTGTCAATGTAAGTGCAGCAGACAGACTAATGTCCCACCTCGCCACAAAGATGTCCACATCCTAACCCCTGGAACTTATTCATATGCTCTTACATGGCAAAGGAGGATTAAGGTTACAGAGAGAACTCAAGTTAATAATCAGCTGACTTTGAGATAAAGAGATTATCCTGGATTATTTGAGTGGATCAAATGTAATCACAAAGGTTCTTATGGAGGCAAGAGAGCTAGCGTCAGAGTGATGCAATGTGAAAAAGAATGGGCTGGCCATTGCTGGCTTTGAAGATGAAAGAAAATCACAAGCCAAGGAATGCAGGTGGCCTGCAGAATCTGGGAGAGGTAAGGAAATGAAATCCCCCATCGAGCCCCCAATGAGAACACAGCTCTACCAACATCTTCACTGTATTAGTCCATTCTTACACTGCTATGAAGGAATACCTGAGACTGGGTAATTTATAAAGGAAAGGGGTTCAATTGACTCACAGTTCTGCAGGACTGGGGAGGCCTCAGAAAACTTACAATCATGGTGGAAGAGGAAGCAAACACATCCTTCTTTACATAGCAGCAGGAAGGAGAAGAATGAGTGAAGAGAAGGAAAGCCCCTTATAAAACTATCAGATCTCATGAGAACTCACTCACTATCACGAGAACAGCATTAGGGTAACTGTATCCATGATTCAATCACCTCCCACCAGGTTCCTCCCATGACACATAGGGATTATGGGAACTAATTGAAAATGAGATTTGGGTGGGGACATAGCCAAACCACATCATTCACTTAAGTCTAGTGAGATCCATTTCAGACTTCTGCCCTTCAGAATTGTAAGATTATAAATTTGTGCTGTGTTATGTCAATAAGTTTGTGGTAATTTCTTACAGCAGCAAGAGGAAACTAATACAATAGGCAAGAAGAACAGAAGTAGAAAGTTGTCCTTTTTCTGCTAGCCTGGGAAGCCAGAGGGATTGGTATATTGAGCAGAGCAGTTCAACATTCCAGAACTATAGGAGGTTTTGATCTGAAACCTGTTAATTATAAAGAAAAAGTACAAAATAAGTCAAAAAGGAAATAAATATATCCAAGATAAATTGATAACACTTTGATAAGCACTAATTATGCACTCAACAGGCTGCAATTCAAGGTAAAGAGTGCAAGATCAATGTAGGTGGGTAAGTCCCTCCCTGAGATCCAGAGAGAAGGCTTGGCCTGAAAGTGTCTTTTTGATGGCAGAAAAGAAAATGCATCTTTAGCTATAGTCTTTCACAAATCCATACATCAACTGATTTTCTATCAAAAAAATAGTTCTTTAGGTACGACTATAGTTACAATCAGAACAGCTTGCCTTACAAAAGAATGTATTTCTCATAAACTAAAAGTCCTAGAAGTGTTTTCTGTATCACTCAGCTCATTTTTCTTCACACATTAGTCTCTGTATCCTTTCTTTATCTTTGCAAAACTCAATTTGACATTGGTACCTACATCAGTAGATACTAATAAGCAAGCAAAAACATATTTCTTTCCCAAAAATCTGTAGACAAACATTCAGTGTCAAGGACAGATTTTTTTTCCTATAAGTTTTGAAGACCACCTACAACAGCCATGACAGCTGTGCTAATCGAAAAAGCAAACGAGGCCACAAAAGACTGTTCTTTGACCATGTAATCAATTTTCCACTCAATGCATTGTTCATTCTTGGAGACTTTAATGCCAGAATTGATTTTAACAGCCATTATAGAAATACTTAAGTCAAAGGGCTTGCAACCTTTTTTAACATGACCAATGGAATTTTTAAAATAGATATGTGAATAAATCATTGAGTATGATTCATATGCTCTTTTAAAAAGGTTCTTTGAGTCACTGTCCAGACACATTCTTTACAAGTAGTCAAGTGGACTAAGTAAAATCCCATACTGAGAAATAGTGCATTAGCTCCGTTTATGCTTATAAAATTATGTTTGAAACCATTTTCAAACCATTTGTATACCATTTTCAGCATTTCCCAGAAAAGCCAATAGATAATCAGGTAGCATATAATAGATGACCACTATTCAACATGAAACCTGAAGGAGTTGAATAAGGAGTTATGATGACAAAAAACTGTGACGTCAATTTGTAGTCAAGACAGATATTTAAGACCCCAGAAATGAAGAGACTTAATAAAGAAATAGCTAATTGCTGCTCAAGGTTACCACGTTAGAAGTTGCTCCATATGAAATAAAATGTTGGCAGAATTAATTAAATGACTATATGTATTTCTCAAAAATTCAAAGAACGAGGTAAAATAAAACCCTTTACTTATTCATATATTTTTTGTAAGAGTTACTTGGGCCATTCCATGTCTGGAAACAGAAATGCACATAAAATGAAGTCTAAGCCATAATTAACATAAAGAACAAGCAATCTATTTAAAACAGATGCAAATTTACATACATTTAATATGTGGAAGCTTTTTATAACTGATAGTAGAGCTTTACTCCCATAGTAGACAAATATCTGATAAACTAGTATCTGTTTAAACCATAACAAAAAATGAGATTGCCCAATAAGAAATTGTCCAGAATTTTACAATTAGATTGAGTTTATGTTTGACTGAAATAGTATAGAATCCAAGTCAGTGGATTGGAGGATTGATAGGTAAATCTCATTATTAGATTACCCCTTCAATCTTGCTGTCTTACATTCACCAGCTGCCAAAAGACTTTAGATGCCCCGCTCTGCAGCACATCTAGGCTCAAACATTTTCCTCATAGGGCGTATGCATGGAGTTTAACAGGCAGTTATTGTTCATGCACTGAACAGTGTTGTTACAGTATGACCAGGCATCCCTCAGAATTCTCAGCACCATACCTATTCTTAAGGATGTGTCCTAGGTGTCACAGGGTACACTAGTGACCCAGATACGACATCTACATTAGCAATCAACATTTATCTAGAGCTCCACATGAACCACAAAGCAGAGCTTTAATTCCATTTTAGGTTTTAACTAGGAGCAAAGAAAGTGGGCAAAGGATGATGTCTTTCCTCATCTTTGTTCAGTGTCAACACTGAGAACCATTCATTTATCTTGAAGTTGAATGTGACTTCTTTTCATGTTTCCTCTTCAATAAAAACAAGACAGAAAAGGTTCTTAATATAAAATAATTTCAGTTTAATTCCAGAGAAACGTAGAGTTAAACTCACTAAAATGTTCATTCTTAACATCCCATGGCAGGGGGGCGGACCAAACAGTATATTTTTTGATTTAATAGTCAATAAAATCTCACACTTTGAATGTAACTAACATCTGATATTCTGAAAGTTACTGATATTAAAGGTGCATTAAAAGTCATTCATAGAAGATAATGAGTGAAAATTTCAGGGAAGGATATAGTTTGAATTTCCTCTTTGAAGATGGAGAGAATAAGTCAGCTTGACTGATAATATGAGATGATTTCGCATCAAGAAAAAGATCTATTAGAGCATGCATTAAAAATGGCATCACACCTCTCCGCAGGGCCCTGACTGACACAGGAAGCAATTGCAAACTTAAAACTTTCAGTACTCTTCAGGGAGTTTATTTGGTAATTTGTAATCTTATTTCTGATTCTGTAAACAAAAGACAGTCAAAAGCAGCCTAATCTTCTTTTGGGACAGCGTGGCCTTCAAAAATCAAACATGCAGTCTTCTTATGCAATATTCCCTTTGTACTCTGATTGCCATCTTCCTCCTTAAGGGCAAAGTGTACTTTGACTTCATCTGCAGAATACTAAATATAGATTTAGCCACATACATATTAACAGCATTTCTAAAACTACTGGAAGATCACTGAAGTATCTAAATAGCAATGATGCTCATTTCTGCATTGGGTAATCATATATTGGATGGATTGTGCTGTGTACTCCTGTTCTTGTATCACCTTAAAAATTATTCGTAAAAATTATTTGACCTATATTTTAAGAACCTCAATAAATACTAGACAGTTGAGGGTTATATGTATGGAGAATATTCAGAGGAGCTATCAATGTGGTTCTCAAAAAGTCCTTGTCAGACAGGTGATTAGGACTTAAATGCCTGATTTCTAAATATATTTAATTTATTTTTTTCTTTTCTGAGATAAACTCTGGCTCTGTCACCCCAGCTGGAGTGCAGTGGTATGATCAGGGCTTGGCTCACTGCAGCCTCGACCCCCTGGGCTGGTGATCCTCCCACCTCAGCTTCCAGAGTAGCTGGGACTATAAATATGCACAAACACACCTAGCTACATTTTGTGTGTGTGTGTGTTTTTTTTTTTTTGTAGAGATAGGGTTCACCATGTTGGACAGACTGATCTCGAACTCTTAGGCTCTAGTGATTCACCTGCCTCGGCTAGGTGTGTACTCCCAAAGTGCTAGGAGTACAGGTGTGAGCCATCACACCACACCCAGCCTAAATATATTTAATTTCTAGACTCAAAAATTTTGAAAAAATATAATTATTAATGATGTATAAATCAAGTTTAGCTTTCTTGGCCTTTTCAGTTAGTAGGTAAATGCTTATGTTGTCTCTTTTCTGACAAGCTTACCTAATTAGAGTGTTCCATGGGTTGATGAGGACAGAAGATAGAATAGTCAAACTCCTTTTAGAAAATGGAGCAAAATTAAAAATACAACAGCAATAACACTGACCCTTAATTTATACCTCAAATTTACTCTCCATACTTTCTGCCTTTAGTAAACAGATTCCTACAGATAAAATTACTCCATTACAAACCTAACCTCCTTTGGTTAAAACTTTATGTTCAATAAGAAGTGTTTTATGATGCTTTCTATGTTATAAGCACTTTCCATATACAATATTTTAATCTCACCAGTGTATTAGATGTGCACTATCATCATTGTTCTCACTGAAATTGAAGCACAGAGATGTTCAGTAACTTGCCCACAATCTCACAGTCAGTAAGTGTGAAAGTTGCAATTCAAATTCCATCAATGGAGCTCCTGCGTCCACGGTCTTAACCACAATGCCTTGCTGCCTCAGAAAAGTATAATCACATTCTTTCTTATACTGGCCAGTCTTTTCTTGTGCTTTTTCACTCATGGGTATATAGGTTGTTTAAATATTAGCTCATTTCCAAAGGAGACTGTACTAATTAAGCACCTAGTTCAAATTCCTTCCTCTTATCTCAAAGTACTCTCTGCCACAAAGTACGCTTTGTCACCAAGAACAATGTCACCTCTCTCATTTCTTGCTTAATCAAGCATATCATAAACTTAAGCACATCTCATGTTTGTCCTATATAAACTTGACTTTTGAAAAAAAAAAACAATTTCTGGTATTTAATTCATGAAAGATGAATAGAGACAAAGATACGTAGTTTCCTGTCCTTATAATTCATGTTTTGGTTTGAGTCTTCAAAAAAATGAGAGATATTTGTTCTCTTTTTGGTGACTCTCACCTTGAAATGATCTCCTTTTATTAATTTTAAATTTTTATCTGGAATTGAGGATTACATCCTCCAATTTGGATTGAGCAGAGCACAGGAGAAAGGAAGATATTCCCCCAAAGCTACCCCACAGCTGTATTATACCATTGTCCATAAGGGCCTCTTTATTTCTCTCCTTTCTGACCAGGATTGGCTCATCCTGGCAATGGGCTAAGAAAAGGGGAAATGGTGAACAGTCTTAGCGTTGGGCATACACGCATGTAGAACGAAGTCAAAAGGGTCTCATCTTTAAATCAGCAATGAACAACACTCTGTATGGCAAGTAACACAAAAACTCAATTTCTTTAGCAAACTGTTTAGCAAAATAAATGTCTAAACTCAATTGCTTTAGCAAACTGTTTAGGAAAACAAATGTCTTGCAAGTGGGGAAATGCAGATGCTCTGACCAGAGCCAGCCACTCCACTTTTCTCCATCCTTCCATTCTCACAGTGAACTCTCCCTTTCTTATCCTTCATATCTTGTCAAACTTTTCCCCTTTTCTCGTGCTTTTTCCTCCGGTCTGTGAGATAGAAGGTGCACATAAAAGGCATGTAGATCACTAGAGCAGGAAATTGACATATATTTTGTCATAGAAGTTAGTCCTAGTTAATATATTATTGAAAATATTACTGCAAAGAGCAGAGGAGTCGGGTGTGGCTTCAGGATCCTCGAGGAAGGAAGAGGATGCCCTACTTGTTGGGTCAGAGTCAAGGTAGGTAGAGGGAGTTCTTCTTTCAGAGCAGAGGAGAGGGACTGATGACAGAGGAATTTATCCATCCAGCCATCTGGGCACACTAATGGCACCTTGCACCATAGCACTGGGCCACCCAAACAGAGCATCAGAAAAGGAGGGCGATCAGACTGAGTTGCTCAACACTGCTAGATCCCCAAACAAATACACAGATCTGTCTTTGGAGAACAACCTCTTGCACTACCTAGGACCGAGTGCTCATCTGTTCCAACCAGCAAAATCTGAGCCACACTGATAGAAAAAGAACGTGTGACCCTTTATAACATAATTGACTAAGGTTTGTTAAATTTTCCAGGAAATATATTAAAAGGAGTCCAAACTGGTCACGTCTACTAAATAGAAGCTTCCAAAAGAAATCAATAAGCAGGGCCATATTTTAAAAATTCAATTCCTACTGAGTTTGTGGGCTCTCTTTTAGTTCCATATGAAATTTAAAGCAGTTTTTTTCCAATTCTGTGAAGAAAGTCAATGGTAGCTTGATGGGGATCACTTTGCAGTCTCAGTCTTTCAGTGTAAAATGTTTTCTCACTATGAACCCCTTTAAAATCTATATGCTTGGGATGCTAGAGAAATGAAAGAACAGTTCTATTAATGAGCTGCAGGCACAGAAGGAATTTTAATAATAAAACTTACGATCCTTAAGTAAGACTTGTTATAGGAGAAAGTAAAGTATTTTTAACTGTTCTACTGTTTTCTAAAATTAATACATAAGTGATTTTGTTTATGGGATATCCTCTCTGAAATGCCTATGATATTTTGTGCTATTATTGCTTGCTTTTTGCTTCAATATATCCATTTTCTCATACATTAAATTACTAGACAAAATTTAATATACTTTTTCTTTTGAGACAGAGTCTCACCCTGTCACCCAGGCTGGAGTGCAGTTTACCTCCTAAATATTCAGGGAAAAATCTTATAACATCTATCCTAACTACTCTATACAATGGAAAGTACATAAAAGCATTAAGAATTTTAAAACATCACAAATTTAAATTATAATCACAATATGAATTCTGATAAATTATATTTGAATATAACGTCATAGCTAAGAAATTTACAAATTATACAATCTTTCCTCTGAAAATGCTATCTTGATTTTATAGAATAGTCGAATTAGGAAGCTATCTAACACCATGGTAGTATTTATTTTCTTCATTATGCTTTTCTAAATTGTTCAACTTTTACAAAGAATAAATGTTTTACTTAATTTTTTAAAATTAACATTACAAAACAACCAAGCAAATACATTCTTTGCGATATCTCTGTTGCCTTCAGGAACTTCAGCAATAAAATCCAAAATCACATTCAAAAGGCCACCAGACTTCCATTTCTGACACTACAGTGGACTCGGTCGTATATATTTTTCCTCATGTATGATACAGTAACAATAGAAACTTGTGTCTCACTTTCATCTTACTAAACTTGACAACAAAATTTCAACCAGATCCCCTGATCTTTAATTGGCACAAGTACCTCTTCCTTTTCTATAGTTGCTTATTCTGAACAACAGATTCTGTTTAACCTTCTCTGATTCTACATTGTAAGAAAGGCCCCAGTTACTCACTACTAAGATCATAGAACAGAATCCACGTAAAACGGAATTGGTATGTGGCTTGCCTCCATTTCATGTATCTTTACATGTATTTCTCCAACATAAGATTTCCAAAGAAAATGAAATTAGAAATTATCCCAAACTTGTAATTGCTTTACCATTTCCTATTATTCAAATCATTTGAAAATAAATCTTTAGCAAAAAATTTTGCTTATAACAAAATGATAAACACACACACACACACACACACACACACACACACACAAAGAAATAGCTATCTATTGATTTCAGTCTTCGTTTTGCTTTCTACTTTAATTTTCCATAGGGACTCATTTCCAAATCGCACTCTAAAAAGAGAACAGTAAAATGTAGAGGTATCTTTGTCTTAAACGAACAAATGACTAGAGGAATGAACAGTTCTGTTAACGAACTGCAGGCACAGAGACTATTTTAATAATAAAACATCGTGATCCTTTGCTCCTCTCTTCCTGGCAAATGCTTCTTTAAGTTCATCAATGGATTCTGACTTTCGTACTGTGTATACTTATCAAAATTGCAAAGGTATTCTTTCTGATGCAGACTGCCATCACATGTCACTATCATTGATGCTAGAGCTTATACAGGTAGTTGGCATCCAGAACAGCTTTCTACCTTTCCACTTCATCAAATCCCCATCATTTTCTAATCACACATGAGAGCATCCTTTTTTTTATCTCAACTACTAATTTTTTCCTTCTCCTCATATTTAATTCCAATATTATTTTAACTGAAATGTTGGCAGTTATAGTATGCATATAAAAAGTTATGCAAATGAAGCATTATTATATAGATAATACATGTGAATAATCTTGCAGTTTCTATGCAGCCAAACCAGATATGTGTGTAAGGACACCCCATCCAAAAAGAACTGGGAGTGTCCATGCTGCCTGACTGTTGATGGACATCTCCCCTCTGAAAGTTGCCTTTAGCTGTATAAATGAACATTGCTCAGTGACAAAAAGGAAGTCATTTTGATGATACACTCAAATATGCAAAAAGGAAGTGCTTGCAATACACCATTGCCCAAACCTCAGAACTCCTGTCTGAGAATGAAAATATTTAACAGCACTAACCAACTGCTTTGTTATTGTGCTAAATCATTCCTGCCACTTTCTAATGGGTCAGTTAAAATTACTTTCATTTTTCCTAGCCAGCAAGTTCTAGTTCTTCTTTGCAAATGAGGCACCAGCTATTTGACCTAAGAACAGTTATTAGGTGAGTTTTTGAGCAGACAGTTTTCAAGTGTTAATGATAGAAGACCAAGATTTCTGATTGATCCTGAGCTTCATTCAGTGAAAATATATGTTTGCATAGGAATAGAAGGTCTTATCAAAGCTAAATTAAGTATTTCAACATAAATCTGCGTTTGCTGTCTTAAAGTGTTAGAAATTCCTATCCCTTGACTTATATGGGTGCCATAAATTTTACTATTGAAATGTACAGGTACTCTCTTTTTCATACAAATGAGGTCATTATTGATTAGCCTAGGAAATGGACTTCAGAGAGTGTTCATTTAAACTCCATTCTCTTAGGAAAGTAATTTTCATAACAATAATAAAAAATAAAATAAATATTTTAAATATAAGGTTATATGTTTCCTCTCGTCAGTGTTCCTTTCTGAAAGTCTCTTAAGCATGGCCTAATAGTTGGCTGTAGTTTTTTAAAAAAGAAAAATTAGATGCCTTAGGTCAAAAAAATCAATTTTGGAAGTAGTAATATCAATTTCCTTGGCAGAGTTGCTGAAGAGTTTGTATTGACTGTGAATCTAAGTTACGAAGAAAAATTAGTGATATTAGCAAATGCTTATACTATGCAAATCCCTGTGATAGAGTAACAATGGCTCATTGTTCACAGATGTGAAAAACATTTTTGAACAGTCTGAAATGATATGCATTGTCCCTTACTTTGAGATTTTGATTTGATAAATCTTAGATTGACTTAAAATGTATTCAATCTCTTTACCACTACCCTGAATTTCAATCATTTTTCTTCATTTATGAAAGAAGATAAAGAACTTAGACTAATAATTGGAACTAAAATAAAATGTTCTACCTTTTCACTTACGATTTCCCTAACGGCATGCTGATATTGACTCAATCCAGTAAACTTCCTCTGAGTCCCTTATTCTTAGGACCTTTATGTTTGAGGCCCTGAGTTAAGGAAAAACTTTGGTCTAATGGAAATAACTTGGTTTAGTATCATAATACATTCATTTCCTTGGCCTCATCAGTGTGCCTGCTAATGACAAATCTCTTTTTATGCTGAGTTATCAACCTCCACCAGATGGACATATTTATTATTCTTTATCCTTTCTTGTTGTGCACTCTTCCAAAATTATTTTCATTTAGTCTCTGAATTTCCAAGTTTGTTGTCAACTCCTCCACGAGAGTATTCTTTTATGAATGCAAACATTATCTGGTGACTAGATATCTGGTGACCATTTGAGGATATCTTCTTTAAATCACTTCTAAAATGCCCATTGTTCTCTATTAGACCCCAGTAAATCTGCTCTCTCCCACACAGAGGTTGATGTCAAAGCAAAACTGACCATACTACTTTACTGCCTAAGCTCCTTCAGTGACTGACTCCTCGTTACACTTCAGGTGGAGCACTGAGCTCATTATAATAAAATGTAAGGCCATTCAAAACATGACCTTCAATTACTGTTGACTTACATTGTGCAATTATTAGGTCAGTGCAAAAGTAATGGCAGTTGTGCCATTAAAATTGCAAAGCTGCTATTACTTTTGCACCAACCTAATATTTATTTTTGCACTTTAATTTCCATGGCTCACTAATTGTGCACACTTCAAACTATGAGAACTCCAGTCTGTACCCTACATGCTGTTTTCTATACTTGGAGTGCCATCCCTGAACTCCACCGTCACCAACTACACCATGATTTTGTGATTAACTTATATGGGTGATCTTAATGATTCTATTCAAGGCTCCTGCTATAGACAACTTTAACCAATTGCTCCCTACGAGGCATAGTTACTCACTCCACCCCTTGTAATCTCACAGGAGTGGATACAGACTGCTATTATGTTACTCATAATGTTGATTGCAATTATTAAACGTGTCTTTCTCTCATATTTTATTGCATTCTCTATTAAGTCATTTATCTATATTTCTCCAACAGCTAGCACAGTGTTTGGCATGGAACAGGCAGTCAATTGTTGGTAGAGGGTAGAATCTTGCATGCCAATATCATTTGCAGACTACAAATTCCACTGCCAAGTTATCTTTCCTTGTTCCTTTCTTCCTTCAGCCAACAGGTATGTATTTGGTAATGAAGAATATTTCTTTCTTCTATAAGTGAGGTATATTTAACCACTTTATAGCACTCCTACATCCCTTTTCCCTTATCACTAATTTTTAATCTATTGGTAACTTTTATGCCTTTAAATAATATGCAAATAGTTTTACTTGTTTCATCGGATCAATTTCCTGACTTAATTCAGAAAACAATAAGGATGCCAAACCCTCTTTCTTTACCTGTAACTTTCCTTTTCTTCTTTCAATCCCAAATTCAGCCATGCTTGCTTTCCCTTTAATAAGAGTAATGGCACTTATGTTCTGTACTGTAAAGCATAATTATGTTTCTCAGCATTTCTTGTATAAAATGACAATGCTTCATTGTTATGACTGTGTGAAAATTATATACTGAATAACCACTAGTGTAATATAATTACATTATGCACAGATTTATCATTTTGTTGGGTTTTCCTTAGGTTTTTTTCTGTGAAATTTTTTTCTTGTATTGCATTCCTTTATTGCTTTCTTAAACCATTTCAAAATCTCAAAAATAATATTGAATCTCTGAGATTCCCCCTTCATCCCAGAAACTCATTTTCCAGAACCTCCTTCCGAGTCCTGTTCTCGTCTAGACTCGTTGCTCTCCAGATCTGCTGCACCACTGATACCTTGAGTCAATTCTACCACAGTCTCTGGATTCTATTTCTCTTTTTTGGTTTAAATGTTCAGAATCGATCCTTAAGTAGCTTCCAAAGAAACAGAGATAAATCTTCTGTATCCTTTCAGACATGAAAATATTTATCTTCTAATTTCAAATTTGATGGAGAGATTAGCTCGGTATGTAATTGTAGACTAAAATGATTATTTCTCAAACCTTCAAAGATAGTGCTCTATTAATTTCTAGCATCCAGTTACACAGATGTGCAGTTGATGCTGTAGGGGAGGAAATACATCTTTTTCTTCCTCCCATTTAGGTTCATTGGCTGGGGGTCCCTAACAAAAGACATTAACAAGAACACAGATTAAGAAGAAAAGCATACAAATTCATTTCCATAGAAGTTTACATTACATGGGAACCTTTGAAAAGAAATGAAGACCTAAAGGATCAGTTAAACTTGAATACTTTTTATAATAGATTTGCTGAAGAATGGAGAGTGGATGCAAAATATACAGCAAGAGAGTATAATGTAATGGAAATAAATGAGGAAATTTAGCAAGGCCAGTTTGTCTAGATTCTTCTTGGCATCTCTGTGTTTTTGGAGATAAGACTGCTTCTTTCTTCCAGATATAAGAAGGGGACCTCACACATGAAGGTCTTCTGATCTGCTTAAGGAGAAAGTCAGAAAATCCTTTTTGACTTTATGAATTACTTTATGTGACAAGGGTAGGGGAAGGTAAGAGTGACCTTTGTTCTCTTGAAGTTTGCTTAATTCCTGAATCTAAATTCTTCAACATGTCAAGGTGCCATATTTTGGCATAGTGTGTAACCATATTTTGGGGTAGTGTGTCCCGAACCCCATCAAGATTAATCTGGTGTTTGTTGCTTTATTTATATTTATTTCTTTTTGGAAGCTTTTAGAGTATCCTTGGTGTTCTGAGGACTTCACAATGGTGGTCTAGTTTTTGTTTTGTTTTGCTCATTGTGCTGGACATTGATCTTTCTGTTTAAGAAAATTGTCTTTGATTATGTCTTTGATGGTGCTACTGGTTGAATATTGGCCCACATATTGATTCTATATATGCTTTGTCTCTTATCTGATATCCTTCCCTGTTTGCCATTTTAATCTGCTTCCTGAAAGACTTCCTTGCTCTTAGTTGTCAAGCCTGTATTCATATTCTAGTTTCTGCAATTTTTGCATTTTTAAAATGTCTGCATTTTAAGTCACCAGTATGACTAAATAATAGAGAATCAAAAATGGATCTATTTCAATGTTATGATTAGAGTTTAATAAAACATATTTACTATAGCATAAGAAACTTACTCAAACTAAAATAAGGTATAAGTAAGATGATCATCAATCACACTGATTACCTTTTAATTGAATATTACTAAATAGCAATATATCAATGAATTAAAATAAAATCACAATAGTTTAGCCTTATAATTAGAATCTCTATGCAGAAAATACATTGGGAACATATTTCTACTTTCATATTTATTTTCTCATCTAAGAAATGAAAAGTGAATCTTCCATAGCTCATAACCTAAGGAAAATGTATTTGTTTCTATTTACAAGAAATTAGAGATGAAAAACATGTCCTCATCTTTCACTTGAACCACACTGGTGTACAATTATCCAACATAAAACTTGGCAAAATCTCATATTTGCCTAGCCAGTAACAGTTTGGATGTTGAACTAGCACTAACTAAGAAAAGGCTTTACAATTCTAGTGACTTTGAAGCTAAAATTTCCAGGTCTCATTATGTAGTTACACGTATTTGACAATAAGAAATCCACCCAAATCTACCTATCTTTCATTGTTTACTTTGTACCGGTTTACAAACTTGCTCTTTCTAAAGATTTTTAAGAATGTGAATCAGAGAAACAAAAGGACTTTGAATAGATTATAATTGAAGCCAGGTGTCCAAAAGAAGACACTGTTTTTTCTTTTTTAAATTATATTCAGTGCAAAGATAGATAATGTGATTCCTATTTACAGTAGTTCATCTTGGCCTTTAATCATTTGTTTATCCACGAGACTATTGATTGCTGCTCTTGACAGAAGAACAGTAGTGACACAGGGGTAAGAAGAGACGCAGTGTAATTCTGTGCTGTTGGCTGTTCCAAGTGATGAAACTGTAATTCACAAAGTGATAGATAACAGAAGGCAATTTTATGGTTACTAAGAATGAGTTTGCATTTGTTTGTGTAGTTACTATATAAATTTATAGATGCATTTTGTTTGTATCGCATTTTAAATTTTAGTGACTGAGCAGGAAGAGGATTGAAGTAGTATGAGGAGCATGTTCATGAACTCCTTCTTTAGCAGCCACTTGTAAAGGTGGACTGTAATTCAACATGAAATAGGTTCAGAATGTTCCCACAAACTCATTATAAATCAAGCTGCTTCGAAGGTATGGTGTTATTAAGCTTGTTTTTTGATTTTCTCTTGCCCTTCCTCCATCATCTTATCTACAGAAAGAGTTTAAAGGCAGGAAAAGTAATTCAGCAAGGACCTACTTTTAGTAGCTAAAATAAAGAAAGTATTGTTAGTGCATTTCACTAAGCCATAAATGTAGTTCCAAGAATCAGGGATTTTTTTTTTTCCATGTCATTGACTTTTTCTTCTGCTATCTGGCCAACGTTTGACAATGAAGTAGTTAATTTATGCACACAAAATTGTGTATTTTATGTATTTTGGAAGCTGTAGATAACTGTTACAGGAGTCCAACTATAGCGATGAATCTCAACTGATTCCAATAATAATAGCACAGTAAACCCAGCTGAAACATGCCATGGGTTATAAAGGTTTACCTTTTTGTCCTTGTATAGAGCTAGAAAATCATTTTTAATATATACTTTTTTAATGTCTAGTGAAACTTTGGTCTTATTTACAATAAGAAGTAGGATTAAACCTGGTAAGCACAGTTCCAAGTCTGCATTGAGAGACTTGCTGTCTTACTGGTAGGTCCTGTCCAGGCTGTGAATTGTTTAGGTTAGCCTTGTGTACCACAGTGGCTGGCACCCAGTTGATTTTTAACATTATGTATATTGAATAAGACTGGGCTAAACTTTAAGAAACCTGTTTTATGTAATGAATGGCTTCCTTAGTTCTTACTAATTCCCAATGCATATTCTTACCTAGTGAACAAATCATTTTCTCCTTCTGAGGTTTTACACCAGCATTAATCATTCTAGGATTTGGTTTCCCCTACATCTCCTAACCCCTTTTCCAGCACTTGCCATAAAATAGGCTCTAGGTGATTGTTAGCTAAACAAAAATGAATGCAAAACAATCTGTAGCCATGAAGTATCAGAAGTCTAAGAAATCAGAGTATTGGAGAATTATAAAACATAAAAGCTCTCTTCACTTGAAGCGTTAAATTCTAATTATTGCCCATTTAACTCAGTATTTAAACACTCTGTAAATCTAAAAAGATTCCCAACTTCAGCAAGCCCTTTGAAAGATCAAATAGGAAAATGACTCTTCATGAAGACCTGAAGAATAAAAGTGATATATAAATGCAAAATAGGATTTAGGAAAGTGTTGTGGGTTAATAAAATTACATTAATTACATATATATTTATTGAGTAACTATTATGGCCTTAGCCTGTACTATATTCTTTAGGCCATTTTTTAAAAGTGAGGTCACATTTTATGTGTCTAGAGGCTTTTAATGTAGCTATAAGGGAACAATCTGATGATGCAATTAGAACTCAATGACAGGTTAAACAATGATCTAGCCAAATGAGACTAATTACTCTTCTCCAAGTATCTCCCATATTTTTCTAGCTCTTCATATTTACTTATGATATTGCCCATGCCTGGATAGGCAATATCATAAGTAATATGATATAATGTTATCATATTATATATGGTCTGTTCTTCGTCCCAGTTCATGTCACTCTCTGAAGCCATTCCTAGTTGTACCAGTAAGAATCATGGTGTCCTTTCTCCGTGATAGCACCACTCTTTGACCTGTAGTCTGCATTTAGCATTATCTCCTTTGCATTACAGGTTTGCACATTGACTCTTCATGTCTAGATTGAAACTCCTTAAGGACCAAGACGTAGGTGTATGGAAATGCAAAGCAGCATGTGATACAAAAGAAAGACACAGCAATATTTTTATCCTTCTTTCTTCTTTCCTTTACCCATGCAGTGTTTTAAATTTACTAGCTGTTTTAAACTAATTGCTATTGAATGATATAAGTCATACTGATATTAGGTATGATAGAAATTTGAGATTTAATATGGAAGAACAAGATGGAGGTTGTGATCACTGAAGATCATTTCATAGAGAAGGTGCAAATTTAGCTGGAACTTAAGGAAGAGTAGAGGGCATATAGGGATGACTTGAAGAATAATTCACAGAATTTGTAAATAAAAGCAGGAGGGTATTTGTGCAGAAGACTATGAGGCCAGCATTTTGGAAAGTCATGGGAAATACGGTTGAAGAAGTGAGATAAGATAGATGTTGGAAGAACTGGAACATCTGTGCTCATTCTAGTTGGGCACAGAACTTTGAACTGGGAGGTGATAGGAAGATACTAAAAATCTCATGATCAGAGGAAAAATAAAAAGAAATCTGAATTTTAGGTAGCTTAATCTGGCAGCAGAGTACAGAATAGAATAGAAAAAGAATAGGTTGGATGAGACTAGATAAAATTGTGCCATGGTAATTCAGAATAAAATAGTGCATTTCTAAATTACAGTTAAAGCCACATGAACATTCAAGAGAAAAGTGTGAAACATATGCAATAAATGAAATATGAGATGAACATATGAGATAAAGACTTGGTGACTGTGAATAAAGGGCAATGATTTCTTATTTCAAATTTATTATTACTATGCAAACATTTTTACAGAACTGACATAGTTTTGTAAAATTTTAATACAGTGAAGACTTTCTGCATCCTTTCCTACAGGTCTTTGTGATTTTGATTACCCTGAAATGAACCACCTACTTTTGAAAACTTCATTCATTCTTCAAAACCACCTCAAATATCTCTTCTCCATGAAGCTTTTCATAATAACTTCAGGTGGAGGCAGTCAAATGTGCTCATTTGTCTATTATGCATATCACATTCTTCCTCATATTAAATTTACTTATTTGCATAATTGGTTCTTTTATGACAATAAAGTTCTTGACACTCACCTTGAATTATTCCTCACTAAGTAGCTAGCACAAAGTAGGTGTTCAATAGTTGGATCAAAAAGATAAGGAATAAACAATGACTGAAGGACTTCTAACCTCAGAGACTGAGAATTCTAAGGTTTGGAATATTCACTGGAATAAATAAAATACTAACAAGAAATACAAGTAATTTGGAGTCTGAGTGAAATTTTGGAAATAGAGAGGTATTATGGGGTTACCTGCAGAGAATGAATCATTGAAACTGATAATGTCTTAGTGAAGTAAGACCAGACAGAAAAGAATACAAAAGTGTGGCAAGAATTTTGGAGAGTACCCATAGCCAATGGTGAGGAAGATGAAGATAAACTGGTAAAAGACGTGGCAAAGAGGGAAGTAGAGAGAGACCAGCAAAAGGCTTTGTTCTAGAACCCAGTGAATGACTGGGCTTTGAAGACTAGTGGTCAGCAGTCAAATGAAGAGAGATGCCCTTTATGATTTGTATATGAAACCCTGATAAACAAAATAAACAGTACTGAATCTGATTGCAAAAACTCTGACTTACAGCTGCTGTTGTGTCCTTGAGAGAAAAAAAAAAGCCAGAACACATTACACCTGTTGGAGCATTCAAGGAAGGAAACATCTACACAACAGCTGCAAATTATAGAATGTATGCTTTACAACAGTATGTCAATGAAAATAGTTCGTCAAGAAAGGTTATATATAATTCCAGTTCAGTGTACACTAATTTATTTTTTATTCCACTTTTAATGAATTCACATTAGAGAGGTTCTTTTGAAGTCATAATGTGTTATTTTTAATAATTTATTTCTGAACTTTAAAAAATTAATAATATTTGCACAGGGCCGTTTTATAATCACAATATGGCATTTCAAGGTGTGAATTATGATATAATAACTCATACCTTGTGCGTTTAAACAAGCACTCATCCTATGGCCTCATTTTTAGCAAAGCAAAAGATATGAATTATTATGTAATAACTCATGCTTTGTCACATATTATTACTTAATTATGGAAGAAGAGGAGAATTTCAACTAATTTCAGGCTTGAAAAAAATTTAACATTTTATCTTTGGAAAAAAAAGCTCAAATGCTTATTTGACACAATAGAACCACTTTAAGCCTTTCCCATTTGGACCAGGTCCATTCAGACCACTCTAGACTAACTTTTTATAGCACCTTTGTCCTTCTACTTCTTCCTGAGAATCTTAGGAAGTTTCTGACAGAGAAACTGAAAATCCAGTATAGTCCTCTAGTCTATATTTCACAGAATTATTCATTTAGATCTCCAAAACAAACAGCTGTATTACCTCAAAGAAGTTTTTAAAGTATTATAAAGAAAAGTAAAATCTGACTTCCCTTTCTGGTAAAAATGAGCAAAAAAAGAAGAGAAAAGGAGGGAGGGAGGGACTAAAGTATAAATTTCTACAAACTATGATGATTTTCTGAGAGTTGTTAAATGAAACAAAGATCCCTCCAAGACAGTATAAAATACACATTTCCATAAACCATTAGGAAAGAGCATATATATTTTCCAGAAAAGGATATAAATATCATCTCAGGGATATATCACCAATAGTAATTATAAAATGAGTTTATCTCAAAATTCAAATGAATAAAGTTATTTATTTAAGGCCTTCCTTGATCGTGGAGGTGTTTTCTGCCTTTATAAAACTTACAATATAGAAAGAAAAGAAATGAAAACAGAAAAAAGACTAGATATATTACAAGTTTATTGAACTCTTGCTCAATAAAATAGCCAACGTACTGAACAAATAGTATAGAGTAAAAGGGCTCTAATCTCTCAGGTGCATCATTAAAGAATGATATATTGAAAACACGTGGGATTTGTGTTGTTAGACAAATGAGATGGAAACAGAAAGGATCATGTACACCTACAGAATAAACCACCATGCCACTGACCAACAGATTGCTGACTGATTGATTGGTCTGTCTCTATTACCACTAATCTATCAATGAACTAATGTTTAACTTTGTTGCATAAGTTTCTTCAGAAGTCATTCTTTCCTCCTACATTACCTATGATCTCCCACTCTAATTTACTATTGTTAATAGCATTTTTGCATCTTAGAGTTAGGAGTGGTAGATACCAGTGACTTATGGCTTGGAGATCTCCTACATTCAGAATTTTATGGAACCTTCTCAATCATTGTAAAGACTTTTGGTGATACCACTATAGAAACAGCAGGGTAACCGAGGGAGCAAACCATGCTTCAAAGCCACATGCTTGCTTGCCTTATCTTGATGTTTTATGTACAACATCTAAAAAATGTTTGTCTCCTAAGGGATACGTGGCCTCTCCTGCTTTAGTTCTCCAGTGATTGCTGTAGAGTCTGTCAGTATACCTCCACGGTATCGAGACATGGCAAGTGTTTTCAATTACTTTTTAAGATCTCTGATGATACAGTAATGCAGTCTTGTATCAGGCCTTGGTCCTTTGCAAGCTGGTTTAAACTCAGCTCATTGTTGTTTTAAGTCTGGCATGTTTATAATGGCATGTCTAGATGGTCATGAATTATGAGAGCACAGTAAGAACCAGATTATATGTTACTATACCAATTGTTAATTAACCAGTGATTATATCAACTGATTTATAATTAGGGGTAGATGATTTATAATATAGTGCTTGGTTATAAATGGGACTTTAACATTAACCACTTATTTAATGCTTTATGTAGGTTCCATTTTAGTTAGGCTATGTTACACAAATTATATTTTATATGATTTTTGGTAGCACATGTATCCAAGATGAATCAGTATATATGACATATGACTGCCCAAAGTCAATGTCTCTTTTCCTTATATTATGTAATTACTTTATCTAGAATATTTACAAAATGATTCTTAAATTTTTATTTGTACAGAAACTTGAGAAACAATATAATCAATGTGATCATTACTTTAACGTTCCACTGTTTGTGTTTATGAATGCCTTAAAATAAAAGCTTTTAAAAGAATTATTCACTTAATGAGAATAATAAAATAAGATGTTTTTCTTCATAGAATTAGATAAATTCCTAATTGGTTCTCTGATTTGCTGAGGTCTGGATCTCATTTAATATTTCCTGGTTCTGAATGCAATACAGTTTTATATACTTTAGTGAAAGAGCTATGACAAGGGGCTAAATACCACAGCAATAAGCAATTAAGAAAATGAATCCTTTTAAAGAAAAATAAGGGGCAGAGCAGTGAAAGTTCACCTAGAATGGCAAGCGCTGCAGAGAAAGCAGATTACTAAAATCATATTAAAGTATTATTATGTATCATATAATAATATTTATTATTGTCATAGGCTTTACCCCCTTAGTTTAGTAAGATACATCACAAATGTCCCTACTAAGTCTTCTTCAATTCACATACGAGATTAAACTCATGGCTCGACCCACACTCCATAGGAGAATTTTCTATCTCACAGAGGGTGAAAAGACATTTGCAGTGCAAAGCAAAATCATTTCAATGAATTTGGGGAGGACTGTTGCCATAGAGTCCAAAACTGCTTAATCCCAATGTCTTTCATTTCCATCTGAGAGGACTCTTTGTCTCCAAATTCCTTTATTGGAATATTCTAAATGGTAGTTTATGTGAAGTATCTGCAAGCCAGCTATCTAGCTTCAATACTGAAGGTAAGCTGAAGGAGTGACAAGTGTTTGCAACTATCTGGGTACTGCTTGAACATATAAAGAAAACAACTAGCTTGCTCTCAATGCAAAATGAGCAAAACATAGCTTGTATTTTTTTATCTAAGTTTGTCTAGTTTCTTATTTTGTGCTCTTTAGATGTGGGTGTCTATTTTCTTTCTGTTTTATTTTCTAATAGTTTTAACCTAGGATTTAATGCTTCTCATAGAAGATATAAATAATTCTTGCCAGAATTCCATCTTCTTTTTCTTACTCCCAAAATAAAACTTGCCAAAGAATTGAATATAAATATGACTCAATTAGCAATAGCCAACACATTTTGAAATTTTCTCCATAAAATTGGTGACTTTATAAATGCACATGCCATCTATTCTTTGAAAAAAGCTAAGTCAATTATTTTATAATACAGTAGCATATAGTCCCATTTTCTAGCTAAAACTTAGCAGGGTGGTTTGTTATATCCTTATAAATGTCTGCCCTTTTAACATGCTGTAAATGCATTCTAAAATGTGTGCTAGGTTCTAGTTGTTATGGGGAAGAATTAATGCATTCTATTAAATTTAACTTTTGCTGAAACACTCTTACCTCAGCTAAAGCTCAGAGCTGTAACTGGAGACTAGCTTCTAAGCAATTAACGAATAAAATACCTGGCTTTTATAATCTATCTTTTGTTCTGGGAAATGCCTATACTTAAATCAGTATGGCGTTAGACAGGGACTTGTGACCGCTAAATATTTAATTTCATCAAAGTCCATCCGTATTCTATGCTTTGACAACCCCATTGCTATGTAAGTATTATTTAAACAAGCAGAAACATTTCAATTAAGTATATAAACTGGTCCAGTGATTATGCCCTATCTCTGGACTCAAAAACTTACTATACTTCCCCACAACATATAGAATAAAATACAAATACCTTAGCCTAATATGTTGGTCCATTACACACACACCCCAAAATCCACACTCTTCATTTAGCAATCTTAGTCTTCAGATCTTTCCTACAGTCCCTCTTCCAAGTTAGCCTGCTACTGGTGCAATTTATGCAAGTACTTACTTCTTAACTCACATCATCCCTAAGATGTTAAAAAAAAAAAAATCTGTCCAATATGGGTATAATTTGGATTATATTCTTATGTTTTCTCTACAGCTTAGTGCCTTGGACCTAGCAGGTGCCCAATAAATATTTACAGATTTAAAATAGACAATAGGCAGTACCTCCATAGACCAGCTACCCTGGACCTCAAGCTGTATGTGGTCCCGCATATCATAAAAACACATGATAAATTAAATGTGTTTTTAAAATACATAGGTACCTCCATCATTATAGGCTAATTGACTCAGCACAACTCCATCTTATTTAATATGGCTGGGCCCCCAGAGAAATGCTTCTTTGTGTTGCTTTGCTCAGTGTCTTCAAAGCAAAAGACAATTGTGTTATAATGCCCTCCCTCAGTGTTTGTAGGTTGTGCCTTAACCTGCAGAAGAAGCCCTTAGATTCCTGAGATTTATACTAATTTGAATTCTTCCTCAGACAATAAAGATACAACCAACACTCGCATTGTAAACATTATTTCCTAGTAGTGCCCATCAGCCATTTTCTAGTTTCTTTTTGTATTAATGAATTTCCTGAATTAGCACAGTATTTGCAATAGTTGCACATAGCAGCTGAAAAATATTTTACCATATTAAGAAATTCATATAGCCTTTAATTTTATATACATGTAGGTCTAGATGAAACTCACATAAAACATATACATTACCTGTTCAATGGTCATTGAACACTAGAATCACTTTATTTGCACAAAACATTTAAATTAATTTTCAAAATAATAAATTGAACATTTTCAGCTGTGTTAAAAAAACTTTGGACTTACTGATATCCCTTAATAATTTGTAGACTTATTTTAATGTAATCAATAATTTTGATAGTTATAATAAAAGCAATTCTTAAAATACATAAAATATGTTTAATTTTGAAATTTTGACTTTTACTTATATCTCTATGAAAATATATTCAAATTTTATACAATTTAGTGGTGGCTGCAACAGAAAAATCCAAAAGGTTTTCTTTCTGTGAGTTAATGTATATAGAAAACACACATGTATAAAATTAGCCATAACTCAGTCGTTTACATTTAAAATTTAAATGAAAACTGGTTGGTGTCTACTACTATGAAGATTTTAGTGTATATCCTTCCAATTTTCCCAATATATTTTGTGCTTATATAGACATATATGTGTATAGTACGTATACATTTTTGAAGCAAAATTTGAATCATGAAATATACATTCATGTGCAACATATGATATCCAAGCTTCCAAAAGTAAAATTTAAAGGGAGATCTTAACCATCTCTCTTTAATCAGTTTCTTCTCATTGCTATTGCCTTCTGCAACTACATCAGAATATAGTGCTTTGATGCTGAATTGTATTCGTTTCCTTTTCTTTCTACTATTTACTATAGTCTAGACTCCTTTCTGGAATTGGATTCAATTGTTCATATATTTGCAAACCAGTACTTCCCCTGATCACTCAAGTTGTTTATTGGAAAGAAACTGACATTAAAAACTGACCTACTTCTGGACGACAATAAATAGAAGCCCTCATATAATCTAAGAAATAAGAGAATAATTCCTCAGTGGTCACTGACATAGACAAGCAAATTTTCAGTTTTGAATGAAAAGGAATGGGCATGTTCTAGTCTCAAACTCTGTCTTAAGTTCAGCCAATGGCTAAACATAGCCACCACACAGAACAGAGGAGGGAAAAATGTCCAAAAAAGCAATGTCTAAAGTTGCCCCGCTGTCCCATCTTATTTACACCATCAGAAGAGAGAATGGGAAGGGTCTGTGGACCAGTATTTCCAAAAGGAGGATTTCGCCCTCAATTCCCTCCTGGATTTCATCAACTGCATATGTTGTTTATTGCTGCAGCCCCACGAACATTACCACTTAATAAAATTGTTTCACTCTTTGGTTGTCATAAATGCCACATCTATTTAAAGCGGTGTTTTATTTAGTTAAAGTTTGCTTTGTCATCCACAGAAAGGATTATTAAATTGAACAGGTGACTATTTTAGCTAAAGTTAAAATCAATACAATTTAGCTGGGCCTTAGGTGCTAAATTCTAAAACTCCATGTTTTTCACTTTGCCGCAGCTCTATATCTAAGCATCGCTGACGGTTCTTGCTCTGTGTTCACCTATGATTTATGGCTGTTCTAGCAGGTGGGACGGAAGCTTCAAGGCCTCTTGCAGTGTTTAAGCTTCTAATAATCAGAGGAGTTTTCTTTTCTTACTCTTTGAACTGAGACTGCCGTTCTCAGTTTTAGAAACTCATTTAAAAAATGGAATTTTAAAAAGTTCAGGGCTTAATCTGTTTTCTAAAATAGTTAGTATCTGACTTTTAGAAAGAATGTAATTCTATAAAACATGCCCTCAAATTTCATCTAAAACAAAATCAATTTAAGTCCTTGGATAAGGATTTTTAGCTCTTCCTTATTTCTTCATTACTCTAAGATAATGTGATGAGAAATGAAGTCTTTGAATGCCCTAGAGTGGTTCCAAACAGTAAAATTTTTCTAACAGCAAACTTCTTGTTCATGGAACTATAACTCACTCTTGAAAGCATGGTGTTTCTATTTTCCTATTTAATTTACATAATGTAAATGGTTATAAATAACATTATCAGAATGTTTCATATCAAAGCATGAATGATTATTAATTGCCTAAACACAAAGAAAGTTTGTCATTCAATCACTATAAAATTATTTTCATTAGGTTGGCATGTTAGAAACTATTTTAATAGGCATGGTTAAAAATTCACTAAAAGACACCCCCCAAAATGAAATATATGTTTTTTATTCTAATTTTTGTGGGTGCATAACTGTACATAGGGTACCTGAGACACAGACATGTAATGCATAACAATCACATCATGTAAAATGGGATATCCATCCCCTCGAGCATCTATCCTTTGTGTTAAACCTATCTTTAAAAAAAAAAACTGTGAAACCTAAATTACTGCTAGCTTAGCAACAACAACAAAAATCACTCAATGGCTAATTTGATTTACTAAAGTATGTATACTGCCAGAAGTCTTCCTTAGGAATTAAGGCACAAAATTCAGTTTTATAGCTGTATTAGAGTGTAATTATTTATTTTGTTGTCTAATATTGGTATACATCAATAAAAAATAAAATAGATTTCACTTCAATCATATTAGGACATGTTTAATAAAACACTGATATAAAACAAATTTGAAAATCCTTAAGGTGATTCCTCTTTAGTGCTTTCTGTTTTCAAGTTATTCGATCCATTCAATGTGAAAAGAAATGAATGAAGCCACTACAAACACAATACATTAGAACTGAGAAAATTATACTATGAAATGTATATTTTAAACATATACTTTTGGATCTATTTTAAAATTTAAAAATAGAAACAAAGCACTTACTGTTGTTAAGAAGATTATACCTCTATATAATTATATTTATTTACCCTAAATCTTCTATGCTTTTAATCAATTGACTTGGCATTCAGAATAGAAACTTACCTAATTATTTGTATTTATCTACATGGTAACTGACTATGTAAGCTATGTAGACAACTCCTAAAAATAATTTCGACAGACATTTTAACTTCCCATAAAATTAAAGGTTAGTGTAAAAAATTTTGAGGCAATATACGAGAATTTGGTCTCCCTTCAACACACACTAACAGAAGAACAGAGTGATTCCCTGAAATACTGAATCCAATACTGAATGAATAGGCAACACCATTTTAATTGTCATTAGTAAGGATTTACATCTGAAATATCAGAAACACTTTAAGACTATTGACTTATACCAAGGGATGTTCAAAAGCCTCCCTTTATTTTCAAACTTCTATTTGTAGGGAAAGGAAATAACCTTTACTGTATAGTAAGTATAAAAGAAACCAGATGATTCATCTCTGTGAATCTGCTTGTTGAATTTGATGGATCATTCTTAAAAGCGACGTTGCTAATCTTCAGGTTTTCTTTTTTAGGTTATTCACAGATCAGTGGGTTTTCCAGCTAATACAGGTCTGATGCTCTTCTGTCTTCACACATGGTATTCATCATATCTTGACAAGAAAAGACCTTCAGTCTACAAATAACCTTCACTGAAGTAAGACATGTAAGTGGGTTTCTTTATGAAAGATAGATTTTATGGCTGAATAAAAAACAACTGTAGTTTAAAAGTGTCATTGCATGGCCTTATTTGAAGATTTTTCCTTAAAGGAACTTTAATGTTTGTTGTTGAAACTGCTAATAGACCAAAAAAGAGAAAAGTATTAAATTACTTTATCATTAACCACAAACGCAACAGGAAGGGTTGATCAGCTCCGTATTTTATCATTCAGAAGCGTTCAGCCTTTAAAATATTTAAGCATCCACATTAGTTCTTGTCAAACTAGCACAAAGCAGTGCATAATATGACCTATGTGTAAGAGCAGAACAAGATAAGAGGGTACAGTCAGGGTGAAATTTCCACAATGGGATTGCCCTGTACTATAGATAATAGTTTGGCTTCCTGTTTCCAGACAATTACAAAATGATGTTGAATGTTTTCTTTATATTTTTACTTGGTCATGCTAAGTCTAGTTGGTATGGAACTACCAAGGAAGTAACAATAAATTTGAGGCATCCTACATGCCCTGTATTATTCAGGGCATTATTTCATATGGCCAATTATAAAAAATAAAAATCAAATTTTATGGTATCAGACAGCATGATAATTTGGGTTCTCATGTATAAATAACTTTAAAGAAAATATTAAGAACTTTCAAGTAGGGCAAGAATCAAAATAATTTCTCAGCGTAACTAAACATCTGAGAGTCTCTTTGCATAGTGCCTACTGTGTAGTGAATAAAGGAATGGCTGGGAGACAATTTCTTAAACACCCCTTAAAATCTTCCATTGGCCTTATATAAACCAAAGCATATAGAAATACGATTATCAGTGAAATTAATATTGAGTATCTAAAAGCACAAATTTTAACCCTACTGTGTGGGATGAGGAAATACAGGAAAAATGTGGTTTCCAGGAGGGGATTAGAGAGTACTAATGAAAATAAAATCCTTGTAAATCCTAAACCCCTAATTTCAAAAGACATTGATTACAAAGCTTTCTGTCCTTCTCTAGTTTTCAATCCAAAAAATGATCCTGGAGAAAAATAAAGTTACTATTAAGTGAGATATCAGGAAATTTCACAACAGTAGGTATATATTTATATAATAAAAAAGTTGGGGCATATATTTTTACGTATATATCTACTCCAACTTTTAATTTGGCTATTCATTCATTCATCCATTCATCCATTCAATAAACATTGAATTCCTGATATGTACAAGCTGCTGGAGAAACAGTGGTCAGCAAGATAGATAAGGGCCCTACCTTCAAGTAGCTTACGTTATGATGGGAGAGAATAACAATGAACAAAAAAAAGATAAAATAATTACAGACTGGAATAAGCAACGAATAAAATAAACCAGGTGTTACAATGAAACATACTGGTTAGGACAGGTGTTTCTGAGAAGATATTCAAGCTAAGATGCAGGAGAAGAGGCTAGCTGTTTATCTGAAAACCAGGAGCAAGCTGTTTCATGCTGAGGAAACAGCAAATGCTTGGAAGGTTCTAGAAGTTTAGAAGCCAGTGTAACTGACGTTTTGATGACCAAGACATAGTCCACAAAATGAAATGGGAGAATCAGCCAGAATAGATCAAGCATTATAGGCCTGGAAAGAGTCTGGATTTTGTCCTATAGTCATTAAGAATTTTAAGCAGTCTTTGATAAGATGTGGAAAGATTAAATCCAATCCCAAAGCAAAGCACTAAAACAATAGAGTAGGAGGAAAAAGATTCAAAGGTGAAAAAGGATTTTAAATATACATAAACATTGAATGGCCTAAGCAAAGTTAAAAACAGACCCATATCTTGGAAGCTTTATAAACTATCCTTGTGGCAAATATTGTTGAATTATGGAAAATGAAACAAAACAAAACCTAATGGGCATAGAATGCTAATATATAAAAATGCAGCTTTCAATCATATTTATATATACTATAAAATAAAAATGCATAGACCTAATAATAATAGAAGTTTTGTTAAGTTTTATTAAGATCGCAGCAATAATAAAACTATTAAAATTTCACCTTCAAGAGGAGAAAAGTGGATGCTAACACAATATATTGTGTATAGTCTCTTTAATCTGTTTTAAAGTATTAATTTTTAATATCATTGCAAATGACCTAGAGTTTTTGTCAGAAATAAGAATATCGAAGCATTCTAAATATCACTGTAGTCACACTTTGTGTTTGGAGTTTTCTTTTTTCTTATTATAACCATTCTTTAAAGATGGTAGTATGTACCACCTCTCTAGCTACCTCATAGTTCTCAGGCCTGGTTCAAAGTCTTTCTTAGGACTGTACACTTATCTGACAAGCAAATTAGTGGTTATGAAGGAATCAGAATGATAGGGCAGCCCAAGAAACTGCCCAAATGCTGGAACTAAATGTATAGTAATCACTTGGGAAAATGTGGTAAATTCAGAAGAAAATACAAGATTCTTAAAAAGAAAAATGTGCATTCAGGCGCACCGAGTTTCAAAATAAAACAAATAACTGAGGAGAAACCATAAAAATCAAGTCTTGCGTGTAAAATAATCTCTCTTGTCTATTAAGCAGCACTCCACTTTTGATTTTTTTAATGACATTTGTCCATTACAGTCAAATCAAAAGAAAAGTATGACGGTGCTTCAATATTATTAAAGAAAGCAGAAATCTTCTAATAATCTGTTGACTTGAAATACTCCAAAAGAAAGTGGATTAGTTCCACAAAACAAAGTGCTTTCCTCAATACGTGTTTATTGTAATGGAGTCCAGGACCACCACATGTGATTATAGTAAAAGCTCTGCAGTATTTCCATCTGGCAATGAGAACACAAGATGTTGTGTAAACTACCAGAAGGACTCTATTTCATTGTAATTAAAATTTAGTGTTACACTTAAGCAATAAGGCAACTCCAGGAGATGTGATTATCATGAGATAATGACCTTGGGGTGTTACAAGGCATACAAGGAACCAAATGCCTCCAATCCTCTAGGGTGCAAGATTATTTCTACATAACAATCTCGATCTCCTCTTGCTTACCCACCCCTGCCCCTGAAGCTGTATGATCAGTGAAAGCGGAAAGCTTGGGATTAAGAGCACTAATATGATTTCTGCAAAAAGAGGACATCGGGGGACTGGTATATGACAAAGATGGCATCGTGGAATGCTGAAGCAGCAGTTTCAAATGAGTTGTGCTGTTTGTGCAATAATTATGCAATGGCTTTAGAATTCTCTGGACACACATAGAACTGTCAGTGATGTCATAGTCATGTAAGTAATCCTCAGCAAGGGCACAGATTTAACCTTTTCCCCCTGTTTTGGTTTCGTGATTTCCATTCCATAATGGCAATAAGATATGACAGGTGGTACTTTTCTTGAGGGTTTATTATTCTTCTTGGGTGGTTGAAGCCATTCAGCCTTTGGCCCGAACCTCTCAAGACATCTGAGATGTATAATAATTTCCCCAAAATGCAATGCCTGTCATGTCTTATTGCTTAATTACTTTGTACTTACCAAGTAATTCTTCTTAAAGTGAATGCAGATAACAGTGCTTACATTACAGTTTATACTACTAGAAACTACTTCTAAATGGAAAAACACAAAACAATTTCTACAGTTATGAATGAGGGAACATTCCATTATATTACTGTTACAAACTAAACTGGAGGGTCATTTAAAATTATGTAAAATATTTATATGTTTTAATAATTTGTTGGGGGGGAAGTGAAAAACTAAAATTAGAGTTAATATAAAATTAGAGTTAATATAAAACTAGCACATCCTCAATGACAGCTCATGTTGAGGAGATGGGTACGCTAATTATTCAAAGATATCTCAACTCTCGTATATCAAAGAGTTGAAAGGGAGAGCTTAGCTTGTATAATATTTTTAATTTAAAAAGAAACAAATATTATTAAAGGGAAGCACTGGAACATGGGAAAAATCATAAAATAGTAATATGGAAAGGATTGCATATGTAAATATATATCTGTGTATATCAAATATACAAAACATGGACACACTGAAAGGGTAAAAGAGTAAATATTCAAGGTATTAGGGGTTTTTAAAAATTTTTTTTTAGGGTAAGGAAGAACCTTCTAAATACAAATGAGCCTTATTAGCCATCTACCCGGTTGAAGTTTAGAGTTTCATTGCCCCCTGTTTCATTTTACTAGTGAAATTTTCATTTACTCATGTCCCAGTAAACACCTTCAACTCTCCACTTGAGAGTATAATCTTCACTTCTGTTGAGGCTGGATCTAAGATCTGGTTAGCTTATGAATCTAGAATACCTTGAGGTGAGTCTACATATTCCTGAAACTCAAGAATATCTATACAAAGATTAATTTACAGGGCCAAAAAAAAGTATATAAACGTGATACATTTATACAAATCAATGAATACAAATTGTACATTAGAACACTCTCTAAATTAATCTCTGTAACTAATCTGCATAATTCAGGTACACAACACAATAACATATTTCTTGACGAGGTCTCCATCATGGTGAATACTCTCAATGACATGTCCTGAGTCACCAGGAACTAAGCAGTCATATTATTCAAGGATTCTAGAACATGAAGCAGGGGAAAGCTGAGAGTTCACTCCAGGTACAGCCCACTCCAAGACCATGCCTCTGATCCCCTTCTTCATCAGAGAATCAACCAGGAACTTCAGCTCCCACTTTCTAATTGATCAGTCTTACGACCTTAGCTAAAGTCAATTGACCTTTTTGCTCAATCTAGATTCTCTATTTGGAGAAAAAAAAAAGTACTAATACCAGCTCTAATAACTTCACAGAGTTTTGTGAAGATGTGAAATACTATAAGGGGAAATGTTTTATAATTCAAGTGCTAGTCACATCCATGTCTGATGTTGCTGTTGTTGCTACTATTGCACTCAACTGAACATTGAAAATGGATGGTGAACACAACTTAGGCACAACTTTGGGACAAACATTAAACTAAAGGGATATGGTTGGGGTTGGACAGAGGCCACATTCTTATTTTCTAAAAGTATCAGGTGACAGAATGAAAATATCAATTTTTAAATCATTATAATGAGTCATAAATCTCCATATCAAACAGACAAACACAAGAAAAATTCTGTTGCAAAATCTCTCTTATGTTGGAAAGCATTCATCACTTCTTGATAGAAGATGTTGCTGATTTTGGCCTCCTCCGTGAAAGCCTTCCTTCATTGAAAATGAGATAAATAATACTTCTTTACATTAGTACCCTGTATCAACAGGAAATCTTTCCGTCAGAATCCTGCTGTTTCTCACCTCAAACATTGTTTTACTATTTCCATTATTGTATCACCAAACTTGTAGTTTCTGTGGTGAGAATGTTTACATCAATTCTGTCTTGGATTTTAAACTACACAGCAAGAGAGACTGGCAAAGATAATTTTACTGTAAAGTGTTAATGAGTGTTTTTATTGGTAAGAAGGAAATATTTTTTATTTAAAAATGTGCCTGTAAATATCATTGTTTAGGAAGCCTGCATATACTTCACCATGACGTTAAACATGTTTTTCCTTCCATATATGCAAGAAAGTCTTTGATTTACATCACACTTTTATTGTTATAGTACATATAGATAACTTTGCTTCTCTTTCTAATGTATATATTTTGCCTAGAACTTTTAGAAGAAACTTAAATTATAAGTTGTGTTTTACTTCAAATGTGTTTTTACCTCAACTATTATTTAAAATGCATTCTGACCATGACATACAAGAACATACAGGAAGTCTCTCACAGAGGAACTTCTCTACTTCTCCAACAATGTGTCTGCTCATATTTTTAAAGGTAAATTAGCTAGGCACGATTTGATAATACATTTTGGTAAAGATGAAGTCTTTTTTCCATTTCTCTCTCCATCTCTCTGTATCTGTACATATATTTTTTCATTATCAATAAAAAGTTTAACTCTCATGAGATATCTTAAAATTGTTTACTTTTTTTTTTTCTAAGGAAACTGGATTCTTAAATCAGGCCTTCCAAAAGAATATAAAATTAGAATTGCCTGCTGAATGAAGATAATTCAGAAAGCAAGTTAGTATAATCCCAAAATTCCCAAATGTTCTTTTCTCAATGATACTTCTATCTATGGAGGTAAGAGTGAAAAATATGGAGTTTTTTTCTAAATCAAGTACCCACTTGACAGGAACTATTTATTCACCTCTAAGAACTACTTAAACAGTCTTTTTTGATACCAAGCCAAGGAAAAAAGCTCAACCACTGTCCTACATATCAAGTTTTTATTGCACAGAGGCCAGGTGGTAAATCTGACCTAGAAAAATTAGTGGCCAACACATGCCTGCTGCCTGCTCTCTCTCTCTCTCTCTCTCTCTCTCTCTCTCTCTCTCTCTCTCCATCTGTCTTTCTATGTATCTACTTCTTTATTTTTTAATGCCACCTGTGTAAGCAAAATACTTCTTAGAATGGGACAGTTCATTCAGGCAGGGGAGCCACAGTCCCATGCTCCTTCCACCTTAATCAAGAGTGCTCTATCAACAATCTAACACGCAGGTTCAACACCTGATCTTGTCCCTGGGGTGACTATGATCTTCCTTGGTGGTGATGGTGGTGGTGGTGATGTTGCTGTGCAGTTGCATTATTGATCCAGCTGCTTTATTGCTAACCATGACTTTCTAGTTTCTGAAATGACTGTTCTTTCCAAGGTGATAAGTTCTTTCATACGATTTCCAAACAGCTTCATACACGTATTCTGGCCCTTTCCTTTCATACTTCTGGCTCCCATTTGCTATCCCACATCTAAAATGGTGACAGATAGTGATTACACATTTGTCATGAGATCAGAAATTCTTTAAAGATTTCCCAAGAATCCTCATGATAGCTGCTCAAAACTGTATTATGTTCCCTGGCACCAGATGGAGTTATTATGAGGATTCTTTTCTTAAAGATTCCATCTGCACAATGACTCTTTATGGATCAAAGATTGTTCAAATATGCTTTGATTTCCTTGATTAAAATTATAAAATGTGGGTGCTTAAACTTGAGAAATATTTTTATATTATATGGTCCTGTCATTGTCATGCATTCTGCTTAGTGCTAAACCTTTGATGGCCAAGATCAAATCTCAAAATGTAAAACTTTTAGGCAGGGGCATTTAGGATACTTAGAAAATCTTTATAGGATTCCTTATGTGAGGTACAAGCACATTCCAGTGTTCCTTTACATTGAAATCGCATCTGACATTGTAAAAATCTAAGTGTTAGTGACCATATTCACTATTTATGAAGAAAACAGTGGAAGATTTAAGCCTAATTTCCCCTGGGTGACTGTAGTCTTGCCTTTGTCATCCAGAATTAGATATAAATCTTTTTTTGGCTCTGAGTATGAGAAGTGCTCCAGATGAAAAGATAGCACAGTTCCATAGGACCAAAGTTTCCTCTTCCACATTAAAGATGTTTTCTATGTGAAATAATAGAGCAAGTCAATCGTGAGAAAACTCAAGACTACCCTAGGGATGTGTAATTTTCATGGCCTATGGGTGGCCCTTGATTTATATTTGTATTCATAAACAAGTATGAACTAAGAACTTACAAGTGCTTTAGGGATATCAGAGGTAGAAGATTAAATCCTAGCTCTGTAGACATATATTTTCTTCTTGCATGTTTTTTTTTTTCTTTCACGAAATGGTTGACTTAAATCTTAATAGATGGCCTCATTATGAAAACTACAAGATAAATAACAAGAGCCTAAAAAAAGTGCAGTTAAAAAACAGAAATTCTTGGAAAAAAATACATGCCAGCAAGCAAAAATGGCTCAGATTACAAAACACTTCAAGAGAATTAAAGTGACAGAGTTCCACAAACAAAACATATTATCTGTTATTCAAGGTATTGGTAGAGCAGGGATTGCAAAAATCAATGCACCTCTAAACCCAAGACATTGTCAAACAACTATTTAATACTCAAGTCCCACTAAGTCACAAATCCAGGTTGGTAATAAATAGAAAATTGGCAGGCTAGGGCCTCATTTCCTTTCACTTCTCTTCAACCTCACAAACTGTGAAAATGTAAAACAGGTAAGCAGTCAGTGAGTGAAACAATTAATATCCCACCACATCCTTACATGATTAGCCTCTTTAAAAAATCTGAAGCAGACTTAAAGGTGATGCAACATCAGAGTATAATTTTAACAAGAATAACTTCAGCTCCTTCTATGTGCCAGTCACTTTTTCACTCGTGTCTGCTTCAGCTTGTGGAATTCAGTGGGAAATGCATCTTTCAAGTCCTCAGCCTCCATCTCAGAAAACTGAGTCAGTCTAAAACGAATCTCTGCTTACATAAATGACTTCCTCTTTTGTCTTGCTGAAGGGAATTTAGCTTATCTGAATCAGCCTAGTGACAAATCCAAAAGTTTCTTGATGAGATCAGATCATATAGCTCCAGTAAATTAGCACATACCAAATACAGTATCTGCTGAATCTTCAGTATTCCAACAGACTCCTATCTATTGTCAGCAATAGAAAATGACCTTCAAGAAGACTGCTTCAACTAAGGCTCCTGGAGTTTAATTGAGGCTATGACTAGACCCAAAAGTATTCAATCTTTGCCCAACTACTTTACATGGAGACTCTGTGTCCTCTCTGACTTCATGAATTTATTTATTAACTCTGGAGAAGTTTTAATATACCAAAAGAAAAGTCTAAAAAGACTTCTTTGTGCCAGTATTCTAATGTTCTTCGTGTTACCTTTGCTGCAGCCTATAATTTAGAACCTTGGGTTGGCAGAGGCTGAATCATAAGACTGCCCTGTGGCTTCTCCTTAGAGCCTGAGCTCTGGATTCCCATCAACATTATAAAGTTGCTTTCCTGATTCACAGAATTTCATGAAAGTAGACGCAGAGTACTGAAAACCATATATAAAACATAGTTTAATAAATGTTAATTCATTCAGAGATCATGAAGTGCCTCTGATTTTTGCCTTACATAGTTCTAGCTTATTTCATCTGACCTCACCATCCTGCATATTTACATATATATGCACACATGCATATACATACACACACATACACATATGTGTATATATAAATATATAAACAATTGGTAAATCTGAGTAAAGGATATAGAAGTCCTTCATATTTTTGTGTTTTTCTAGAAGTTGCAAATTACATCAAAATTACAAGTTACCCCCCCAATTAAAAGTTACTCCCCTAATTAAAATAAACTTGCCAGAAAAAGAGAGAGGAAGAACAGAGAGAGATGAAAACTAAATGCAATGCATAACCTTGAATTGAATACTAGAGCATAGGAAAAACATACCCTGAAGAATGGCAATTGGTGAAAATTGAATAAAGTAGGTATATTTGAAAACAGTATTATAATCAGTGTTAATTTTCTGATCTTAATAACAGTGCTATGGCTATATAAGTGAATGTCCTTGTTCTTACTCTTAGGAAATAATTAGGGGGAAGCTAGTATGATGTCTCTAAGTTATTTTCAAGTAGTTGAGAAACACACATGCACACACACACACATTCCAACCACCCCACATACATATATACATACATATGCATATACATATTCATGTACACGTACATATGTGAGTACATATATACATGTATGTGTATGTGGGGTGTGTATTTCTAAACTATATACATATATTTTATATACACACACACACACACACACACAATAAAACAAATGTGGCAACATGTTTTAAAATGGTGAACTTGGATATAGGGTATACAGGAGAGGTTTTGGTGGTGTTTTTTGTTTGTAATTCTTGCAACTTTTCTGTTGACAGTACACCTCCTGCATTGGACCCTTGATCCATGATCCCTTCTTCCTGATACCTGACCCACTTGAGATCTTGTGGCTGACATTTTTTTTTCATTGAATTTCTGCATGAATTGCTGGTTTATAACTGCCTTCCTACTGACACCGACATCTTATACGTAGGTCTCTGGCTCTAGTTCCTACATCCCCATCTGGGCCATAATCCTGATTCAATATGCTGTTGGTTCTCAGTCTGAATTCTTTAGACCATTTGATTCAAAATTGCACACTTTTTTTCTCAGAGTGAATCTTTGTTTGGAACCCCTGCTACTTCAAGTGGAATACCTGTGTACATAATTTTTACATATGTATGGTTCATTTAAGAATATATATATATGCTTCATTTATACTATCCACCTGTTGGAAAACTATACAACACTAATTGTTTTTGGATTTTCTGTTAGGCTTTATAATTTATAAATTCCCATGTTTCTTTTTTCAGATAAAACTTATTTCAATTTTATTACATTACTGAAACTCCCGCAGGGTAATGCAATCATATGTATTGACTAACTTTCATAGTTGTTTAAAATAAAGCAGAGTTGAGTTGAATTAAAGCCTAATACAGTCACATAAAAATTACACTGCTTTTTTTTAAATTTCATTTTAAACAGGGAGTCAAGATATCCAAGGCCAGTTATACAAACAAAAATTTCACTAAGAAAAAAAAAGCAAAAAAGGTACTTCTATCTATAGAAGTTAATAGGATAAGTTTCTAAAATCCAGATTCAAATACTGAAGCCTTGCAGAGCAGTTCTTCTCTTAACAGTATAGATAGGAACAAATTGGCCCACATGAAAAATCTCACTGTGCCTGATAATCTTGGAACATGACTGAAATTAATGTGACAAGTATTCTTTTTTCTAATATGAAATAATTCTTCAGAAAAAAGTACAAGATAGCCATACTTATATCTCATATCAATTTCATGTTATACCAATTTACTTGGACAAAAGATTTTTTAAAAATCCTCCTTCCTAGTTCTCAGTATGGATAGGTTTACCGCTTCTCTCTACTGTGTGTCATGGAGTGTTAATGTTTCTACAAAAGGTGAAAATATTAAAATTTCATAGTTGATAAATGGATTTCCAAACTATATAACTTGTATTGTTAGCCTACATCTTTTTTTTTTTTTTTTTTTTGAGATGGAATCTTGCTCTGTCGCCAGGATGGAGTGCAGCGGCACGATCTTGGTTCATTGCAACCTCCACCTCCTGGGTTCCAGCGATTCTCCTGCCTCAGCCTCCTGAGTAGCTGGGACAACAGGTGTGTGCCACCATGTCCAGCTAATTTTTGTATTTTTAGTAGAGACTGGGTTTCACCATGTTGGCCAGGATGGTCTCGATCTCAACCTCGTGATCTGCCCACCTCAGCCTCCCAAAGGGCTGGGATTACATGCGTGAACCACCATATCCGGCTACCCCACATCTTTAAAAAGCATTTTGAGATTGACCCCATCAAAATAGTAAGCTTCCTTTAGCATTTCTCTTCTGGTGAAACAAAAAGAAAAAAATAACAATACCGCATAACTGTTTTGTAAGAGTCTGTTTTATTTCCCAATGTATTCCTCGGGAAATTTCCCTGGATTTAAAAAAATTATCATAATGTTCAAGTATCTCAGTTGTAATCTGGATCGTTTTTCAATGAAATATGATTTGAACTGTGGAAGTACAAGAACAAAACAATAGACACCTTTAAAGAAAATGAGACCTAAATCTCACGGCAATATGCTAATCAGTGTTTTGTACAGAGAGGTTCCATTGGTTTAATTTTTGTTTTCTTCTCACTTTACTCTGATCCTACAAGGATGCAAATGGAGGAAAAGTGGAATCAGCAGGATAATTTTCCCCAATGAAGACAAATAAATCAGTACAAGAGGAAATAACATGCATGTCAACAGTCAAGACTGTATATGACTCCAGTACCAAGAGCAGTAAGCACTTCACTCTAGTCTCCACTCTGAAACTTGGGGGCATACGATCAAAAGCTGATGTCAGTGAGTTTACTTTTGGGAATTCAAATGCTGATATTCTTTGACATGTTCTACTCACAAGCAAGAATAAAGATTCAGAGTAACAGCCAACTTTGTCCCTGAAGATCTGTGAAGCGCAAAGAGAGCTGTAAGAAACTCCCTCACTGAGTCTCAATCTTAAAACCACTGAAAAGTCCTGCCCTACAGGCCAAAAGTCTTGTGTGTTTGCATGTGGAAAAAGATGAGTTTGGTGAATTACCACCAATAATGATAGTTAAGCTTGGTACAACAGGGCCTTGATTCATTTCTTCTTAAAAGAAACTATATAGTAAGTTGCAGCAAAGGAAAGAAAAGGAAGTATGAGATGTTCTACAGAGTTCCTCTGTCTTGTTTTCTGTCTGGATATATGACAACAATATTTCTATTGAATACTCAGGACACCGTCTTTTAATTGTAACTGGATGTCATGGTTGTCTTCCATGCAAGCCGCAGATGACTGCCCCTCCACAAACAGTCATCAAGTTATGCCACTTGAATGCCCTAAAACGGAGAGATGGGTGTGGGAAGAGAAAGACACCTCAGCAGCAGAGAGCTGAGAAAACAGTGTGAGTTTTATTTAATTCCTACTTAACATTATTTTACCTAGTAAACAAAAGGGATATTTTTGAAAATCCCTTTGGATAATTTCTGCCACCTAAAATTCTGAACATTTTGACTCACTGCCTTATAAAAGAATCAATTAATTGAATAAGAGAAGGGATTCTCCCCTGATCTTTTCAAGAATCCTTAAAAGGCACATTTCTCACTAAGGATCTTGAAAGTGTATTTCTAGTCAATCCCAGGAGTCACTGCTTAGAGATTTACATTTCACAAATGTAATCAACAGTCTAAGCAGGATACTGATGTTTGGACTGCAGAGCTCTGCTACCTGCCGCATCACTGCCATCCTGAATACTGCTGTGGAATCTATGCAGAGTTTATATAGAGGGTTCTCATGGTACTTCCCAACAGAAACCAAAGCAGACATGTATCACAGGCCAAGAAGACCCCTTCGGCATTGAGACAGTATTCCCTGCATGACCCATATTAAAAAGTAGTTTCAAATAAAATATATGACCACAGTAAAGATGTTATGTACAGTCTGAGGCAACTTCCATGACCTCCTGAACACAAAACCTCGACCTATTTATTTTTCTTCATAGCACTTACCACTCTCCAGAATTTGTTTCTTTCTCTGTGTATTGCTTTGCTCTTCCACTAGAAGTACACACACCCCATGAAGATGGAGACTTGGACTTGGTCATTATGCAGCCACAGCGTGAGAGCATGCCTGCTCCACAACTGATGCTCAGAAAACATCTCTTGAACAAATTAATGACAGAACACTTTTGCCAATGTGGCCGTTAACACAGAACACTGCTCCAGAAGATGAGTAGGTAGATTCAGACATTCAAACATCTGCCATATGAGTGAACATTATACCTGTGCACCACTTACGGAATTCAGGATTCTGAGCAGAGTCTATGTGAGGAAGCTTCATCTTAAAGGAAATTTCAGGGCCATTATCAGAGCTCACTCTCCCATAATCTTGATTATTTTTTGACAATTCTAGCAGGCCCAGAGAGGAGGCTACACAGCACTGCTGCATTTTCAACAGAGCTCATCTAAATCGTAGGCCTCTGTTGAAGACAGAGGTTACACTGGTCAATAAATTGATGAAGATGTCTTCCAAAATATTGTTTCACTGTGCCCTTTGCTGAAGTGTTGAAATCACTATGAGTTCTTCAAAATTATGGTGTAAATGTCCCTAGAAGTTATGCTGGGAATGTACAATATGGCTTTTCATAGGACAAAAAAAGAAAAAGAAAACCTTTTAAAAGCTTATCCCCTACCAGAAATTAGTGGGAAGAAAGCATCTTGGAAAAGAATATCCCTCAGTCTTTATGTTTCATCGTCATGAAAACACAGTTGTAGACCCATAGACCCTCAGGGAACTTTGTATCTATGAAACAGTGTTTACAAAAAATCCTAAAATGGCCTTCAAACCTGAATAGCATACCTTTATGAAATCACAGAGGGTCTGACACAACCTAGAGAACAACTTGTAGGCAAAGAAATAGGTTTCTGATCCATAGTACATTTTAGATTATTCTGAATAGTAATGTTGCATTCCAAGGGTATGATTTACAGTCCTCCCTAAATCTGGTCTCCAGAGCTGACTTAGGCTAATTTCTAGATCCTACTGCATCTACTTAGATCTTGTTCCCCGTATATTTTGAATGCTAAATGCAAAACATGTACACTATTGGTGGCTATATTTTAGGTGAGGAATGCAATTCTTCCCCATAGTGGCAATACAGCATCCTCTCAGTTATAAATATCTTCACTTCAATGAGAAAAGATGATGAAATTCTTTTGAAGACTCTCAAAGGGCTTGCAGATTTTTAAAAATATTACTGCCACTTTGTTTGGAAGAAATACAGTTTGGTCGTAAAACCATCATTTGTGATTGGATTTATGAACACAACATGCATTTGCATGCTGTGCATGAAAACCGTGCACCAAAGAGTGGTTTCTCTTTCAAGGAAACTGTTGCTAGTTAGAATGTTCTCACCTGTATTATCATTAACAAATTTCAAGTTCCCTCAACCTGTTGAAAATAAAGGTAATTCAAATGAATCTTCCTTTGTATGAACAGTCTATCAACTTCAAAATTCCTCATAACTTCATTGGGTTTTTTCCAATTAAAAAGAGAAATTCCTTTATATATATACTCCAAAGTGCTTTTTCTTTTAAAGTCAGATTGGGCAAAAGCGTCTTTCTTTTCGTGTATTCTATTTGTGTCTTGCTAAGCACTTAAGGTCTATCTGTAACTAGCTTAGAACATTTCCTTATCATTGAGCACAGTACTTAAGAGTATGTTTTTTTAAAGAGTTGTCTACTAAATCTAATGTATTTATTCAGCAAGTCTGATTAAGCACCAGAAAGCTATTACTAGATTTTTCAAAAAGTAAACAAGTAACTTACATTAAAGAAGCTTACATTTGAGGAATCACCACACTATCTTCCACAATGATTGAAGTAATATACATTCCTACCAACTGTGTAAAAGTGTTCCTTTTTTCTCCACAGCCTCACCAGCATCTGTTATTTTTTGACATTTTAATAATAGTCATTCTGATTGGTGTGAGATGGTGTCTCACTTTGGTTTTGATTTGCATTTCTCTATCGATCAGTGACATTGAGTTTTTCTTCATATGATTGTTGGCTACATGTAGGTCTTTTGAAAAATGTCTGTTTGTGTCCTTCACCCATATTTTAATGGGCTTGTTTTTTTCTTATAAATTTGTTTAAGTTCCTTAGAGATGCTAGATATTAGACCTTTGTCAGATGCACAGTTTGCAAAAGGTTTCTCCCATTCTGTAGGTTGTCTGTTTACTCTCTTGATAGCTTCTTTTGCTATGCAGAAGCTCTTTAATATTTCTATATTACAAAGTAGAAGGAAATAAGGGTTCAGTAAAGGTATATATGAGACCTTATGCTAAAGAAAATGGAAAGGGGTAATTAGTTAGGACCTGGGGGATCTGGTAAAACTTCTTGAGAAGTTGTCATTTGTGTTTGGTTTGAACAATTGGTAGAATTTTTATCATTGTAAAATGAGGGGAGTCTGAGGGAAGAGGAAGTCTCTGATTCAATCAATTTGGAGATTTCTCTCAAATTCAGTGGCAAGTCCAGACCACAATTTTATGAAAGCAAATGCATTTAACTAATATTGGAGATGTACAATGAATCCAAGGTACACTTTCCAATAACAGCAGTAAGGCAACCCTCAAATAATTTGGTGACTCTCTGAATTATTTGAAGTGAAATAGTTTCCACAAATGAGATCTATATTTTAAATATCCAATGTTTCTACACTGGGAAGGTATAAATTAAGATTCTTTATTTTATTCATTTTTACTGTGCTCCTTAAGAGAAACAAGAATTCCTCTATGAAGTAAAATACAAAGTAGAATACATTTGGAAGAATCATCCCAAGCACATGTAAAACATCATCACACCAGCTGCTGATTTCATCCCAGTGTTTTCTCCTGTCAATAAGAAAATCCTTGATGTGCTATTGAATACACAGTTATCTTGACAGCCATCTTCATGTAATATTCAAGATAGCTTTTACACAATCTCAGTTATAATATTAGCCTGAGATCTAATGCTTGCTCTTTATTTAAGGGATGATGAACTTGATTTGATGGTTTCTCTGCTGTGAGCCAGTTCAGACTCACAATTCTCCTGGGCAGATTTCACTATCTTTAACTGACTGTAAGTTTGAGATGTTCCTAGCCAAAACCCTATTCTTATCAATTACTGTTCTACACCACTAGTTTTACCCAGATTTAACTCAAGAGCTATTTTCATCAGCTTTCCATCATGTACTAGGCCTGACCTTTGAAATACTGTAGCCACTGAATTGCTATCATCCAAGATAAGAAAGATCTGTCTTAAAAGCTCTATCTTGGTTCAAAAGAAAAGAAAAAGTATTCTATGACATTAACTATTTCAAACCTCTTTTACTATTGCCAATCCACACAAGATTATTGGGATGTAGTTTCCCAGATTGAGAAACATGTTTGAGAAGGAAGGAAGGAAGAACAAAAGAAAAGAAGAGAGAAAGGGGAGGAAGGAATAAAGGAGGAAGAAAGGGAGGAAGGGAAAAATTTGGGCAAACACAAGCCCCTGAAATAAGGTCTGATGATTTCCCCCTTCCCTGGTTTTAAAAGTATACAAGCTCTATATTCAAGAATTAAATAGTACAGTTAACCTATAATTTCAGATGCTGGGTTCTAGATGCAGCACTGTAAATAAGATGACAGGGACTTATATTACTGCTGAGAAAACTGGGTTTGATAAACTAAAGATGCCCATGTATATCAGTCATGCTCCTGGTGAGAACAGGTGGCTCACTGCATAATGAGAGGAATATTCAATAAACTATTTACAAAGCTATGGATGACATGTAGGGAAGCCACAGAGAGAGGGCAGTATCTAGGGCTAGTAAGAGTAGAAGCCCATTAATGTCCCCAGGCCTAAAGGAGGTAGAGCAGTCAAAGGAAACAAGAGACAAGGGAGGCTGCGAGGACAGGGCCACCTGGCAGAGCCATAACTTTAAAGTATATAGTCACTTCTTGGCAACTTTGCAGACAGGGAGCCAATCTCACTTTTAACCCTCCCTCTGATGCCCAGCTGGTTTACCCCATTGGTGAAAATCAGTGGGTGAGGGAACCAGAGAGCAAGGAAGCTTACTGTTCTATTCCAAACTCCTACCAGCTACAGAGAGTAGGGATCAGGAAATAGAATGAAGAATAGAGCTAAAAGGACTCACAGCAGAAATCCAGTACATCATATTAGTAATATGGATTAGGCCCAGTACTGTAAATCAAAAATTTGCAAAGAAGGAAGAATAACAGGAAAAAACTCAAACTCCTTATTTCATCTACGAAAACTCTTTGACCCTAGAGTCTTAAAATGTAGATAATTTCAAAGATTTTGAGAACATACTCCTAAAATTATATATGCATAATCATATATAACATACATACTCCTAAACATACATACTCCAAAATTATATATGCATAAGCAAGCATGTACACACATATACACACAAAAGGAGATACAGCAAAATGATCTAGTTATTACAGACTCAAAAAAACTTGATGAGGAATTAGCAGACCAGTAACCTTGCTGGCTCCATATACAAAATGTGGTATGCATGAGGATACTGTTAGGGGTTAGAAGGAAGTGAGAAGTTTTGGGAATTGAGACATGAGTAGAGGTAAAGTAATAAAGAAATGGCACAATAGCTTTCTTTCAGGCTTCCTGGACTTATTGTGAGCTATCGTGCAGTTACTAATTTAAGCACAATTCACTCAAACATAGAGAAATCAAGCATCTGATATGATTTGGCTGTGTCCCCAGCCAAATCTCTTATAAGTTGTAATCCCCATGTGTCAAGGGAGGAACCTAATGAGAGGCGACTGAACTATGGGGCAGTTTCCCCCATGCTGTTCTCATAACAGTGAGATTTCATGAGATTGGAGAACCCATTGACGGGTTCTTCCCTGTTCACTCTCATTCTCTTTTTCCTGCCACCTTGTGAAGAAGGTACTTGGTTTTCCTTTGCCTTCCACCATTATTATAGTTTTCCTGAGGCCTCCCCTTCACCATGTGGAACTGTGAGTCTATTAAACCTATTTTCTTTATAAATTATACAGTCTCACATATTCTTTATAGCAGTGTGAAAACAGACTAATACAAGAAATTGGTATCTTGAAGAATGGGGCACTGCTATAAAGATAACCTGAAAACATGGAAGTGACTTTGGAACTGGGTAATGAGGAGAGGCTGGAACAATTTGGAGGGCTCAGAAGACGATAGGAAAATGTGGGAAAGTTTGGAACTTCCTAAAAACTTGTTGAATGATTTTGACCAAAATGCTGATAGTGATGTGGACAATGATGTCCAGGTTGAGATGGTCTCAGATGGAGACGAGGAACTTCTTGAGAATCAGAGCAAAGGGAACTCTTGGCATTCTTCAGCAACGAATCTGGTGGTATTTTGCCTCTGCCCTAGAGAAGTGTGGAACTTTGAATTTCAGAAAGCTAATTTAGGGTATCTGGCTGAAGAAGTTTCTAAGTAGTAAAGCATTCAAGAGGCGACAGAGCATAAAAGTTTGGAAATTTTGCAGCCTGACCATGTGGTAGAAAAGAAAAACTCATTTTCTGGGGAGGAATTGAAGCCAGGTGCAGAAATTTGCATAAGTAATATAGAATGTTAATCACCAAGACAATGGGGAAACTGTCTCCAGGCCATGTCAGAGAACTTTGTGGCAGCCCCTCCCATCACAGACCCAGAAGCCTAAGAGGGAAAAATTGTTCTGTGGGCTGGGCCCAGGGCCCTGATGCTCTGTGCACCCTTGGGACATGGTGCCTTGCATCCCAGCTGCTCCAGCTTCAGCTGTGGCTAAAAGGAGCAACATACACCTCAAGCCATTGCTTCAGAGGCTGCAAGTTCCAAGTCTTGGGGGCTTCCATGTGGTGTTGGGCCTGTAGGTGCACAGAAGATAAGAGCTGAACTTTGGGAACCTCGGACTAGGTTTCAGAGGATGTATGGAAACACATGGCTGTCCAGGCAGAAGTCTGCTGCAGGGGTTGAGCCCTCATGAAAAAAACCTCTGCTAGGTCAGTATGGAAGGGAAATGTAGGGTTGCAGACCCCACACAGAGTCCACATTGGGGCACTGCATAGTGGAGCTGTGAGAAGAGGGCCACTGTCCTCCAGATCCTAGTATGGTAGATCCACCAACAGCCTGCACGTGCACCTGGAAAAGTCACAGTCACTCAACACCAGTCCATGAAAGCAGCTGGGGGGTGCTGTACCCTGCAAAGCCACAGAGGCAGAGCTGCCCAAGGTTGTGGGAACCCACCTCTTGCATTAGTGTGCCCCGGATGTGAGACACAGAGCCAAAGAAGATTATTTTGGAGCTTTAGATTTAATGACTGCCCCACTGGATTTCAGACTTGCATAGGGCCTGTAGCCCCTTTGTTTTGGCCAATTTCTCCCATTTGAAATTAGAGAATTTATCCAATGCCTGTATCACATTATATCGTGGAAGTAACTAACTTGTCATTCTCACATGTCAAGGGAGGGACCTGGTGGGAAGTGATTGGATCATGGGGGCAGTTTCCCCCATGCTCTTCTCATGATAGTGAGTGATTGGTTTCTCATGAGATCTGATGGTTTTATAAGGGAGTCTTCCCTCTTCACTCTCTCCCTTTTTTTCCTGCCACCTTGTGAGGAAGGTGCTTGTTTCTCCTTTGCTTTCTGCCAAAACTGTAAGTTTCCTGAGGCCTCTTCAGCCATGCTGAAGTGTGAGTCAATTAAACCCCTTTCATTATAAATTACCCAGTCTCAGGTATTTCTTTATAGTAATGTGAAAATGGACTAATACAGTATCTTTATATTTTCTATAACTATCTGATCTTACTCATAAGGTTCCAACATGTTAGGTAGCAGAAGGAGGAGAAAAAGGCTACATTAGGTACTACAATTGTCATAGTACATTTGTGTTGCTATAATAGAATACCACAGACTGGGTAATTTATAAATAATAGAGTTTCAGTTAGCTTACAGTTTTAGGGACTGGTAAGTCATGAGTATGGTGCTGGCATCTGGTGAGGGCCTTCTTGCTGCATCATAACTTGGCAAAGGGCTTCACATGGTGAGAGTAAGAGTGTGCTGTTTAGATCTCTCTTCTTATAAAGCTGCCAGCCCCATTATAGGGGTCCCACTCTGATAATCTTACCTAATTATAATTACCTCCCAAAAGCCTCACCTCCAAATACCATCAACATATAAATTTGGAGATTGCATTTCCAACACATCAAATTTAGGAGACACATTCAAACCACAGCAATAATCCATTAATTTCTGTCAATCTACCAACTTGAATTTTTTAAAGGTAACTTAGGCTTTTTTTAACATAAATAGCCAACCATTCTGATTTGTTCCAACACACCCTGCTGTATTCCAAGATGGCAACTGAGGGCAAGCAAAAGTAAAGCCTAAGGGGTCTCCTGATGAGGGGAGAAAGGAGAAATCCACATCCAGGTCTTTTCGCTTGTCCTCAAGCAGTAAATCTCAGATGCCTGGTAGCTGGCCCCACTAGCACCTATGCTCAGTTCTCTCACCATCTGGTCAGAGACTGAAGTCGTCCCTGCCAATTGGGCCCCAGCTCATCGGCAATGTAAAAATATATTCTTACATCTGCCAAGAAGCCCTGAGAAGCGGTTGTAGTTCCCCCTTGGTTCTAGTCCCAAGAGGTCTGCCCCACAGCCCTCAGTCACAGGGCCACTCCATCTCTACTACTATGATTTCCTCTGGTGAGTTTCCCATTCAAACTTCATTATCCATCCCTCTTCAGTGTCCTACCCACTCCATTTGGGTACAAGGAACAGCTCAAGAAAGCCAAACTCAAACATTCCTCATCCATGCATGTTGTACCTTACCTCTAAGGTATCATCCAGGAACTCCTCTGGATAAATGTAACTCCCCCAGTCACAAAGGCTGGATTTTAGTCCAGAAGGAGATTAGGATGTATTCATCCACTGCCTCTTCTACCTTGCTCTCTGTGTATTATTTCCACAATCACCAAGACTGGCAAGGACAGTTTTCTCTAAATAGTAGCCTGAAATCTCCCTATGGAATAAGTTACTCAAGCTACAGTCAACAAGTTCTCAGCATGGGGCCTGTAAGCCTTTTTCAAGAGGTCTGCAAGATCAAAACCATTCTCATATACTAAAATGTTATGTTCCTTTTCACTCTCATTCTTTGACACTCATACAGTGCCATTTTCCAGAAGCTACATGATGTGTGATATCTTAAAACATTGAACACAGAAGACATGAGAATCCAGGTGCTTTCTATTAAGCCAGACATTTGCAAATTGTTAAGCAGTGCTGCTCTAATTTTTTTCTGGTTTCAGAAAATATAGTTTTTTAAAAGAAAAATATGTTATTTATGGTAACATGTAATGGGTTTATTATTGATTTTTATTGATATCATTGATATTTTACAGTGAATTTACACTCAAGCACCACATAACATTTTAGTCAATGACAGTGTATACAACAGTAGTCATATAAGATTACAATAAAGCCGAAAAAAATTCTATTGCCAAGTAAAATCATAACCATCACATTGCAACACAATGCATCACTCAAGTGTTTATGGTGATGCTAGAGCAAAAAAAAACCTACTGTACTGCCAGTTGTATGAGAGTCTGGCATATACAATTATGTACAGTATGGAATACTAATAGTGATCACAAATGACTAGGTTACCGGTTTATGTATTTACTATGCTATACTTTTGTTATTATTTCAGAGTGTACTCTTTCTACTTACAAAAGAAAAAAAAAAACTGTAAAACAGCCCCTCAGGCAGGTCCTTCAGTAGGTATTCCAGAAGAAGACATTGCTTTTTTTTTTTTTTTGAGACTGAGTCTCGCTCTGTCGCCCAGGCTGGGGACCAGTGGTACAATCTCGGCCTCCCAGGTTCATGCCATTCTCCTGCCTCAGTCTCCCGAGCAGCTGGGACTACAGGCACCTGCCACCACACCCAGCTAATTTTTTGTATTTTAGTAGAGATGGGGTTTCACCATGTTAGCCAGGATGGTCTCAATCTCCTGACCTCGTGATCTGCCCGCCTCGGCCTTCCAAAGTGCTGGGATTACAGGTGTGAGCCACCGTGCCCAGCCGAAGAAGGCACTGTTATGGGAGATGACAGCTCCACATATGTTATTGCCCCTGAAGACCGTCTAGTGGGACAAGATGTGGAAGTGGAAGACGGTGATATGGATGATCCTCACCCTGTGCAGGCCTGGGCTAATGTGTTTGTGCCTTTGTTTTTAACAAAAAAAGTTTACAAAGAAAAATAAGCAATTGTAAAAGTAGAAAAAAGCTTATAGAATAAGGTTATAAAGAAAATATATTCTTACATCTGTACAATGTGTTTTAAGCTAAGTGTTATTACAAAAAAGTTAAAAGGTTTTAAAATAAAAGTGTACAAAGTAAAACATTTACAGTGAGCTAAGGTTATTTTATTATTGAAGAAAGAAAAGTTTTTAAATAAATTTAGTGTAGCCTAAGTGTACAGTGTTTATAACATCTACGGTAGTGGACAGTAATGTTCTAAGCCTTCACATTCACTCACCACTCACCCACTGACTCCCAGAGCAACTTCCAGTCCCACAAGCTCCTTTCGTGGCAAGTGTCCTACACAAATGTGCCCTTTTAAAAAATCTTTTCTACCATATTTTTACTGTATCTGCTCTATGTTTAGATACACATTTAATTACCGTTGTGCTACCACTGCCTACAGTACTCAGTAGAGTAACATGTTGTACAAGTTTGTAGCCTAGGAGCAATGGCTAGACCATATAACCTAGATATGCAATAGGCTAGGCCATCTAGGTTTGAATAAGTACCCTTGTGATGTTCCCACAATGATGAAATCACCTAATGACACATTTCTCAGAATGTAGCCCCATCATTAAGTGACACATGACTATATATTTAATTATTTTATAACTTCTCAGTTTAAAGTTCTATTAAGTAAATATCAATAATCCACACAAATCAAAAGCTTTTTAAGGTCTTCCACAATTTTTTAAGAGTTAAAAGCATCTCAAGACCAAAATTTGAGAACTTCTGTTCCAGTCTCCAAGCCCACTTCTTAACATATTTTTTTAAAAAGCATTATTTAGAGACCTCCCTACAAAGCCACAGGCTCACTAAAGAGCTCACAAAATGAATGCTGACTAAATTCTGTTCTGGGCAGCATCAGGGTTCTCTCTCTTTCTCGGTTTATACTTGAAGGTAAAATGTTCAAGTCTTGATGGTAATATGACTCAAAGAGGGGAATTTTTAAAGTTCCAGTTTATCAGTATCCGCAAGATATTCTCCTATGTGAGAGGTCTAGGGAGATGATAAACCAAGTGTGAGATTCCGGGCTCAGGTGGGGCCCCCTTTAGGGACCCAAGAAACAAAGGCCGACTGAGCGTTTGGGGGTTGGGGAACAGACATTCTTGTCCACATCACTGCCCCATGTCTTTGAGGGCTCCAGGTGGCACATGTGTGGACAGTACAACAGTCTCCCAAGGGCTTCTGGAGGAGGACACTAGTGAGGACTCTTGATGAAGAAGTTCAGATAGGAGATGGTGAACAAAACTTATCCTAGCACATGAAACTACTAGAAGAAATGTAAAAGCATGGAAACTGACATCCTGGGCAAACAGATGGGGTCTAGGCACTGTCAAAAGCCCACTATTAATCTTGATGAAACAGCACTTTCACCTGTGGACTGCTGAGGCCTGAGACATGCATATGAATTATATGCCTATGATCAAGTACTGGTGCACCATAAGTTGTTATAGAAATATAATACAATCTATATATTACAGTTGATCAGCCAAAGATTTTAAGAATAAATTATTCTTGTAAACATAGAATAATTTTTATTTCAAAAATGTTAAAGTAAAAATTATAACAATCAGAATTTATGTTTTTTGAATGCTGGATATTCTTCTAAATGCTTAGAGTGAATCCTTATCTAATTGTCTGATAAACTCTGAAACATAGATACTATTATCATCATCCTTATTTTAGACGTGAGGAAACTCAGGAAAGAGGTTTGTCCAAGGCCACACATTAGGAAGTATTAATAAAATGTGCTTTTTACATTTTTTCTCCCCAAATCCACCTTCACAGCAAAAATCAGTCACCCTGTAATGATACACATTTACATAAAGCTTCACTATATTTGTAATATAAAATCTCCATTTCTCAACTCTTCATCATAGCCCATCCGCCTTGTTCACAGATACCCATCTCAAATGGTCCTGAGAAAAGCAATCTGGTTCAATTTGCTAAGGGGGCAAAAATTCCCAATAAGGTTTAGTGATTGCCACAGTTGGAATGTTCTGAAATCAGGGCCATGTTCCTGTCATGGCAAATTAGGTCAGCATGGTGAGACATGGAACCATGCATAGGATGACGGAATGTAAAAGTACATTATTAGCTGATGTCCTCTCTGTTTTATTTTTCCCTGGTGACATTTAACAAATTGAATGTAAATGTTCAGAAACACACAATGCTCTGTTAGATGGTTTAAAAGACGTAGGAGGAGGAAAGAGTAGCACGCGAACTGGCAGGCAATATCATAATATGACATTGACTATTGTGCACATTTCAGAAAATGTTATTTTTCTAAGAATGTCTTTTAGGAGTTATCCTTTAAGTAGTCCAGTACTTTTTTGCTCAAGCTGGTTTTTTAAGTGTGGCAGAAGTAATTCTGTAAACCTCTAGGTGGTATTATAGAAACATGGATGTTTAAAATATACAAACTTATAATCGGACATGGTGATATTATACAAAATTAATAAAAGTGTGAATATTTTCAACTACCCTATTGAATGCCAGAAAATTATTAACTCTTAATTTTTTTAATTTTTAAAATTTTTCATGGCCAGGCGCGGTGGCTCAAGCCTGTAATCCCAGCACTTTGGGAGGCCGAGACGGGCGGATCACGAGGTCAGGAGATCGAGACCATCCTGGCTAACATGGTGAAACCCCGTCTCTACTAAAAAATACAAAAAACTAGCCGGGCGAGGTGGCGGGTGCCTGTAGTCCCAGCTACTTGGGAGGCTGAGGCAGGAGAATGGCATAAACCTGGGAGGCGGAGCTTGCAGTGAGCTGAGATCCAGCCACTGCACTCCAGCCCAGGCAACAGAGCAAGACTCCATCTCAAAAAAAAAAAAAAAAAAAAATTCTTTTTTTTCCCATAGTCCTCAGATGCTAGATTTTTTCAATAGACATCAGGTCAAAGTAAAAAAAATATTGGTCATCACCTACTATTTTAAGTCTTATATATCTCAGACAATAACTAAGACAAAATGACAGGATAGTTTGGTGGTTACCCATGTGGACTCTGTAACCAGATTTTTTGGTTAGAATCTTGACTCTACCACTTACTGGCTGTGTGACCTTGGGAAAGTTACTTAACTTCTCTGTCCCCCTATTCCCCTGTAGTGTGAAATAAGTTTAATAATACCTCATCAGAATTTTATGAGGAATAAATGAGTTAAACATATAGAAAATACTTAGATAACTGCTCAGTACATAGTAGGTACTCAATAAAAGTTAGCTATTAGTATCATCTTATAAATGCTTGACTTTTACTGCCGTTTTAATCTAAATGTCTTGCAGATAAAACCCAAATGAACCACAACTTCCTTCACCAATGTTAAAGCAAATCAAAACTCAGAGATATATTTAAAAGAAATATAAATCCAAATTCAAAGAGCCTGAAAAATACTTAGATCTTACTGATGTTTTATTGCAGATACAGAAGTATTCACAGAAAAAGTTCTAGCACATGTGCTTTCTGAAACAACATTTGCCACATACATTTTTAAAAGATCTCTGCAACTGTTGTGTAGATAAGCACAGCATGAAAGAATCATTTAAGAGTTGCTACAGTTGTTCAAAGATAAGATGAGGTTGGAATCTTATCCTCATGGAGTAAGGATAATCATGGAAACAGATGCACAAAAGCAGAGATTCTTTACTTAATATTCAATAAATACAATGTGGAGCTACTTCCCCACAGACACAAATATATGGCTATAGAAAATAACAAGTTTGGGTGAAGATGTGGAGAAGTTGGAACCTTCACACAAAGCTAGTGAGATTATAAAATGCAGCCATTTTGGAAAACAGTTGGACAGGTCCTCAAAAAATTAAACACAGGTTACCATATGACCAGAAATTCTATTAATACTCTTAGGCATATACCCAAAAGAATTAAAAATATATGTCTACATAAAAAATTTTGTACACAAATGTTCATAGCATCATTAATTACATTAGCCAAAAAGTGGAACCCAAATGTCCATCCACTGATGGAAAAATAAAGTGCAGTATATGCATGCCATGAAATAGTATTCAGCCATGAAAAAGAATGAAAAAATTTTTGTGAGACAGGACCTCACTCTGTTGCCCAGGGTGGAGTGCAGTGACATGATCATGGCTCACTGAAACCTCAACCTCCCAGGCTCAGGTGATCCTCCCACCTCAGCCTCCCTAGTAGCTGGGACCACAGACATACACCACCACACCCAGCTAATTTTTTGGGTTTTTTTTTTTTTTGTAGAGACAGAGTTTCACACATTGCCTAGACTGGTCTTGAACTCCTGGGTTCAAGTGATCTGCCTGTCTCAGCCTCTCAAAGTGCTGAGATTACAGGTATGACCACCATCATGCCCCACCAGGAATAAAATATTGATAAATGCTACAACATGGATGAGCCTTGAAAACATTATGCTAAATTTTTAAAAAAAAACAGATACAACAAGCCACATATTCGATGACTCCATTTGTAAGAAGTATCTTTAGTAGGTAAATCCAAAGGGACAGAGAGTACATTCGTGGTTGCCAGGACGTGGGAGAAGGAAGAATGGAGAGTAACTGCTAATGGGTACAGGGTTTCTCTTTGGGATGATGAAAATGGTCTGAAATTAGGTAGTGGTGATGATAGTATAACTTGGTGAACACACTAAAAAAAAACTTGAATTGTATGCTTACAGAAGTAAATTGTACAGTATTTCCCTATAACCCATTGAAGTTGTTACTGAAAAGTACAGAATAATTCACTTACATTAAAAAGCTATCTGAAGAGCTATCTCTTTACCTCTTCAAAATGGATGGTTTTAGAAAATACTCTGAGGGTCCCCTTATGAAATTTTGCTTGAGGATAAGGAATTTAAACTTCTGCAATGTAGGCTAACAATATTGGTTATCTTCTGGCAGATGCAGCCTGTAGATAACGGGTTATTACTTAGTGATGTGTTACAAACAATGAAATAATTCTCAGGTCAACCATAGAAAGGTAGAGTAATTAAAAGTTAACCAATATCACCAAAAAATAAATTTTTTTTCATAGTACTTAAAGCAGAAGTGGACTAGGCTTAAAAATAAAAGATATTTCCGGCCGGGAGCGGTGGCTCAAGCCTGTAATCCCAGCACTTTGGGAGGCCGAGACGGGCGGATCACGAGGTCAGGAGATCGAGACCATCCTGGCTAACACGGTGAAACCCCGTCTCTACTAAAATACAAAACTAGCCGGGCGAAGTGGCGGGCGCCTGTAGTCCCAGCTACTCGGGAGGCTGAGGCAGGAGAATGGCGTAAACCCGGGAGGCGGAGCTTGCAGTGAGCTGAGATCTGGCCACTGCACTCCAGTCCGGGCGGCAGAGCGAGACTCCGCCTCAAAAAATAAATAAATAAATAAATAAATAAAAGATATTCTTCCGCGATTAGAATGAACACCCAAGAAGCAACTGGCACAATGTCTGCTGGAGTGAAAGAGGACTGATGTTCTAAGCTTTTCTACATCATCTTTTTAGAAAGTGGATATGCTTAACACTCACCAAGTTGTTTTATGGTCACTGAAACTTGTATACCCTTGAGCTTTATACAAGAGGAAGTTGCACCCAAATACTCGGAATTTGAAAACCAAGATTTTCAGCTTTACAAATTGCAGCATTTTGACATATTTTTAAATTTATCATATGCTGTAGATATTTTACTAGACACTTTTCTTAATTCATTTAGCACAGCTTAATAACTTTAGGTATATTGCTATAGAAGGAGGCTCAAATATTCTTGCCTTTTTTCATTGTGAAGTCCCTAAACACCCACAAATGCACCAAAGCTCTTGAAATTATACATACAGATTATCAGATGAAGAATGATACAGGATTAGATAACTTTTTCAGTTTTATGTCTATCACTTTTAGTCTCTTTCTCATTCCATTGTGAACCAAAGAACTCTACAACAGCTCTGAACATTAGCAGGATGTTCTCTCCCAACTAAACTGGGAAGGAGAAGATAGTGAAATAACAGAGAAAAAAAATTACACTCTGCCACAGATTCTGTTTTAGGATTACAAAAAATTTTTCAGTTAAGTGTACCAGGTTATCAAGGTGGTAATTTCATACTTGCTCTGAAACATTGAAAATATTGATAAACTTAAAATATAGGTGTCTGGCTGAAAGAATGAACCGGAATCTGTCCTAAATACTTTTTGGCAGAAAGAATAGGAACTTGCTTCTTCAAATCTTGTAATGATGCCAAATGTTCTTTCTTTCATCAACTTTTTATTAAAAATCTCCACCTTCCAAGTGTAAAATAATAGTAATTAATTAAAGGTAGTACAGCAAATGCTGTATATTTTTTTCTAAAATTGCCATGCCAAGTCGACTCAAACTTTATGCTATAAAAACATATTTATATTTTCTGTAATCAGTTAAATGAATGTATGCTAAGCTAATCATTCTCCTTAGGCCTAAAGTAGGTTGGGTGTTTTTTTTTTTTTTTTTTCTCTTAAGTGAAGAATGCTTTTCTTTTACTTCTTTTATTTTCTTTTCAGATGCACCTGTTACATTTTAGCACCACATATCAGGCCCAGTTTTATGTCCAAACAATCTTCTTCTAGGCATTTTTGAACATCTGCTATCATATTTAGTTTATTGGTCTCCTAATAAAAGAATTATAAGGGACCCATGGGTGTGAAGATCACAATTTTGTGGCTTCGAAAATAGGAAATAGGACACAAGTGATCCTGACAGGTAAATTGTCCAAATGCGGCTACCTTGGAGATATGGTGCCCAGTGGAAATAGCACTGTGTTTGCATTTAGAAAAACCTGGAGTCAAATCCAACCCCCATCTCCCTAGTTCTTTTCCCGGTTGTAAAAAGATGTAAATGCTACATATTTATTTGTTTGGAATTTGTTAGCTCTACTTCCTTTCCATCTGATGGCACCTTCATATTGTATGACATTATATACCATGTGTATTTTTTTCTGTTATATTCTAAGCTTTGATAGCAATTGTATTAATGACATAGCTCTATGAAAATGTTAAAGGTTATTATGTAAAGAAATCAGTCTGGATGAGGAGAGAGCTTTCTGATAAGCTCCAATTTTAAAGAAACATATTCAACAAAGAAGGTAAAGTCCAGAGAGATGGCTGTCAAAGACTAACAAAAGGACTTACAAAGCATTCATAGGTTCAAGGAGGTCTAGGAGGAATAAGTCCACTGCTTAAGACCGTTGGAAACCTAAACTCTTCAATTTTGCTTCTGTCATTGTGAAGAGAAGGATATCAACATTAAAAACAATTGCTTCTGATGTTAGAGCTCTGTGATTCTATGATTTGTACTCTATCATTGATTCTGACACAGTGCCTGCCACATAGCAAACACTCATTGGAATGTAGAATGAATGAATGACCGGGATTAATATTTTCAGAACTGCATGGCTTTAAAAAGATACAAATGTGGGGAAATGTAAGTTACATTAAGGAGGTATCAAATATAATTAAAGCTTAGAAAACCAGAGGCCTTAGAACAATTATGTCAAAGAAATGACACATTCAAAGAGGAAAGGAAAAATTCTAATTGATAGGACAAATATGATTTTAACACCAGAAGAGTCTTTCAAAGAGATTAATATCCACATGTATAATTTTAAGAAAGGTAGGCATAAAGTCAAAATAACTACATCTACCTCTAATTATACCAGAAATATCTCACAGTTTCTAAATCTGATTTCTTATGGTCTTATGGTTATAGTTACAATTTGCTTTATACTCCTCTCTCCATAAGATACAAGAAATTATATCTATAATTGCATTGTATTTTTAGTATTTAGTCCATCAAGTCTTCAATTTGCTGAGTAGATAAACAAGCAAATTAAATGCTAAGTTTCTTTTTTCCAAATAAATACTATTCCATTTACTCCAAATATATCAAAGATTCATTCCCATAGGAAAAAAAATAGAAAAAACGTTCCCAGAAAGCTGAGTGGAAATTTGTGATGAGGGAAAAGTTAAAGACTAGCTTCTCCCCGTGACAAAAATCCTGTCCTAAGCCATTAGAAACTTGTAGAACCAGCAGTTCACTCTTCAGGTCAACCAAACATCCTTAATGCTGTTTTGCATTTCTTTTGGCAACAGGCCACTGCATTTTAACATTTGACATACTCCTTCCCTTTTGCCTAGCCCTGTAAGTCACAGGACATTTTTCTGTGCCTGGAAATCAATTCTGTTCTCCTCCTATTCTATTACTCAGATAATAAGATACTGGGAGTCAGTCAACAATTGCACACTACTACCCTTCGCACTGCAACCTGAAAACTGTAACTTCAATTGTAACCACAACTAAAGTTGTACTGCAACCTGAAAACATGTTAATATAAAACGATTCCTATTTTTAAAGTCTATAAATTAACTTTTTTTGCTTTATTTGAAATAAAAAAATTAAAATAAAATAAATTTTATTTATTTTAGAGAAGAATGAATTAAAATACAAGTAGTATGAGAAGAACAAATTAAAATTAAAAATCAACCAAGTTTTAGCAGGTTGATGTATATTCAGCATTGTGGAAAACTCTCTGAAGAGATTTCTGTCTTAATGTTTAGTATTTTAGGAGTTCTTGCTATGTGTAAGGTATGGTAATTGGTGTCATGAGGAAGGTAGAAGAAATGTCTCTGCCACATGAAATATATAATCTAATTGAAGAAACAAAACCACTGAAAGGTTTTTAAGTTGCACAGCATAACAGAATTAAATTTTCAGAAGTAGAGGACTTGTTAAATGAATTGGACAGGCAAAAAATACTAATTCAGAGTTATAATTAAGAGGATACAGCATCACTTGGGCTGGACTGAATTTGGAAGGCTTCACAAAGAATAAAGGACTTGCACTGTGACTTGAATGATGGATGGGATTTATGGAGGCAGAGAGAAAGGAGTGCATTTCAGGCCAGCAAAATTGGTTTAAGCAAAAGCATAAAATTAGAAAAGTTCAAGGCAGGTTAGGGCAGAGTTTAGCTGGAGTACAAAGCCAGGGAAGTGAATAGTTACAGCTGTCTGCAAAGGTTGCAGTAATGGTCAAGGTCTTACACTGTCAGAATAAGCCATTTGGACTTCTTCTGGTAGGCTGTGGGGAGTCACTGAAATCTTCAAGCAGGAGAATGACAAGATAGAAGGAGTGCTTTATGACCAACTTGTCAGCAATATGAATGATGAATTGGCAAAAAGAGAGACTACAAGTAGGATGAATAATTAAAATAAAAAAGCTTCTATAATAGGAGAAATGGGGAAGATGATAAGAAGTTCAGCAAGAATGTTGGTAACAGTAGAAAGGAGGATCAGGGAAAGAAATGGAATCAGGAAACATTTGTGTGATGGTGAATTTTGTTTTTGGGATTCTTGAGGAGTTTATTTGGGTAGACCCAGGGTGAGAGGGCACTGCACCTAGAAGGTATTGGATCTCTTGGTGGTGGAGTGTAGCTTGTGCTGGTGATGTGGGACCCATTAGGACAGTTGGCACTTCATCTTGGAGTTATGGAACTGCTCGGTGGGTAGCCAATGGCACTTGCTAGCCAAGATCTCTTCCACCTTCATGATCTGAATCTAAAGGACCCAGGCACAGTGTCAGGCACCCATTTCTTGGTCTGTAGAATGGGGAGGGGACAACATTACTGCATTCATTGGGTTCTGGGCATTTGGCAAACCTATCAAGTGCCTGCCCAATGACCTGGCACATCCTGTCAGGCACAGCAATTGCCTGAGGACCCCAACTTGAGACTGAGTTAGGGACTAGGTGGCTGCAGCTGCTGGTCCCAGCAGGAACTTGCCACGAGGGGTATAAAACCTCCAAGTTCACTTTAGGGGGCACGACCACAGCTCTCTAAACGTGATGAGATCCTTCAATAGACGTTGTGAAGAAATAATTGACAAACAATGGTGACTGGTAAGATCTAGGAGGCAAAGAACACCCATGACATCAAACTTCAGAACCTGAATTACTAAGATAGCATCTTACATTTGTGTAGCACACTAAAATTAATTTGCAAAACACGTTCATCCTAGAAATAAAGAAATGAAACCTCTGATAGTAAACATTATCCCCTTGGAGGATGGTACAAAATGTTCTTTCAACTATCCAGTAGACAATTTAAAGGTGCTGCTAGGCTCATGTCCCCCTGCTCAGCTATGGAACATGGCTCTTTATAGTTCCTCATACTTATACTGAATCATCCTTTCCTCCTTTGATCAAGCATAGACTGAACTGGGCTGGGTGATGAAGACCACATGGAGCCCATTCTGGACCATGCAAATTGAAATCTGGAAGAGTCTCAGCTGCAGGTCCTGGAAAACTCAGGGTTTAGAGAGAAATTTGCGGGACTCTATGAAGATGCTATGCAAATACAATAGACTAAAGAGGTTATAAGAGGAAGAAGAAATGAGGGAAGAAAGGAGAAAGAAGAGGAGGAGGAGGAGGAGAAGGAGGAAAAGGAGGAGAAGGAGGAGGAGGAGGAGGAGGAGGAGAAGAAGCAACTGGCAGATATGCAGAGAAAAGCAATGACAAGACACCACTGAAAACTACAGAGGAGGGAGTATCTGTCTTCGTCTGGCTTACTTGACCAGTTCCCTACTCCGTAGTGAGATCCAGCAGCAATTCCTGCCTGTGGTTCACACCAATACTTTATATCCTTCCTCAAATGTTTCCTTTTGCTTCACCTAGTTTAAACTTGTATCTGTGCCTTGCAACAAAATTATCCCTGGCAAAGAAAACTTCATCCTACTATCTCAAGGTGTCATGAACCGAAAGAGAACACCCAACGAGAGAAGCTGACTTTAAGAGTAGATAACCAGGGAGAAGGGGTACAGTTTCAAACATATTTATGCATCTTAGTGTGTCATTGGAATTACAGGAGTGAAGCTAGGGCAGGAGTTGACAAACGTTGATTTAGTTGTCAGTAAGTAAAGATTATGGTAGAAATTCTCTTACCAGTGAGCATGGAGTAACAGAAGACAGAGATCCTTGCCAGGAAGGGGAAGAAAACGTGGTAGAAGTGGTCCAAGAGTTTGCCAGATTTCCAGGAAAGATGCTTTAAAAGGAGATGCAAAGAGGAGAAAAGCCATGCTTACCCTGAGTCGTTTTCTTTACCAAAAGAACAAAAAAAAACTCTTTTGAAATAAAAGGGCTTATAAAACAGTAAATGTGGGTTAAATTTCAGCTGTTATAAGTTAAAGCTTAAAATTTTATTTTGACCGTAACCTTTCAATGTCAATTTCTGGAAACATCATCACATCTGCAAAGGACCAATCTCTTCTCTCGTGGAAGCTGAAGTTCATCTTTTTCCATGAACTCTTCCCAGGCAGCAACAGTAAAGTAGTGCAGTCGATGGTCTGAAACATGAAAAATATTTCAAGACTACCCCAAATAAGCACATATATATGTTAGAGATGGGGTGTTACGATGTTGCCCAAACTAGTCTAGAACTCTGGGCTCTAGCAATCCTCCTACCTCAGCCCCCTGAGTAACTGGGATTACCAAATAGACATGTTTTTAATTGAATACTAATGTCTTAATTATACTTTCATGCACTATTTTTAAGTCTTATAATATGACAGTTAGGAACAGGTTTGACATGTCATTTGACAGGAATGTTACTTCATCAACAATATTCAGCATGTGCCTGCTGTGTGGAGTGGGGCAAGAAAAAAATTAACCAGTTCTAAGAACCTCGAAGCAGGACTGTTTGATACTCAAGATTCTGAATTTAGCACCATGCTGGAAGTGCATTTGTAGTTCTGATCCTTAAATAATAGTGCAACAAACTCTGTAAAACTATTATTGCACTTGACCTAAAGTCCTGGATCTATCTTTAAAAAATAATTTGTTTTCAGCAAGTCTCCAAGAACTGTGTGGAATTCAACTAATTCCGGTCTGCTACATGTGAGTTACGGGAAATGTGTCCTCTTTTAAACATAAATATATTGAACTTTAGCTCAGGGACAGAGCTGAAATTTTGTAAATAATATCAATGTAGTTCTCTTATTTCAGAGGTTAAAAAAGAAGCTGTTTAAACCATAAAATAATCAAAGAGTTAATCTTGTTTTATTATTAGAGGAGCAAAACCCACTGGCAACCTTTAACTACGTTAATTTTCAAACTTTCAAGTCCTTACTCAAACCACAAAGCCAGCAAACTAAAGGTAACCAAAGGGGCTGTTTGGTAAAGACAGAAATGAACTATGCCTTTTGAAGTGTTTCCAGGGAAATGTGTTTGGAATATTTAAGTCCCAAGTGAGTTACAAAGGTTATTCATTCACAAGTGAGATAAATTCATAGCTGTCAAATTGTCTGGATTGTCTGTGTGATCACCAGGGCTTCAAATCATTTATTTTTTTCCAGCAAAAGTTCAATATTTTCACAGCTTCAAATTTGATCGTACTTTATAATTTGGAAATAAAGAATTGCTTCTCTTCCTCACCTGCTCACTGAAGCAATAAAAGTACTATGAGTATATTAAAGCATTCTTTCCTCTTCCATTGTATTTGTATTACTTTTAGTATAAAGTCAAATGTTTCTAATTGCGATGCTTTCTAACAGGTGAAATAATTGGCAGTAAATTAACAGCCAGTTTTACCAAACAGGATGGGGCTTTAGGGGCTAACTATGGCAAATATAAATTTACAGTGTTTCCTATGGACTGGTACTTTTCTGGAATAAACTGAAATAAAATAGAAGGCCTCACATATAAGTTTTGGCCTTTTTCTGTCTCTTTTTTTTTGGGGGGGGCCGGGCGGGAGCAGGTCTCGCTCTTTCGCCCAGGCTGGGGGAGTGCAGTGCCGCGGATTCTCAGCTCAACTGGCGAAGCTTCCGCCCTCCCGGTTTTAGCCATCTCCTGCCTCAGCCTCCGAGTAGCTGGCGAGCTACAGGCCGGCCGCCACCTCGCCAGCTAGTTTTTGTCTTTTTTTTTTTTTTTTTTTTTTTTTTCTGTATTTTTTAGTAGAGACGGCTGGTTTCACCGTGTTTAGCCAGGGGATTGCGCTCTTCGCATCTCCTGCGACTCATGAATCCGCCCGTCTCGGCCTCCCAAAGCTGCCTGGGAATTACGGGGGCTTGAGCCACCGCCGCCCGGCCCTCTCTCTCTCTTTTAAACTATCAGAGGTAGTTCAGAAAGAGAGGAAGAACTTGAATAGCTTGGTAACACTAAAATTAGGAGTTAAAAGGAGGGTAAGAATCCTCAAGAAAGACAAGGTTGATAAGATGCCTCTTAACAAAATACTTCAGAGGAGACAGGAATGAACTGTGGCTACTGGCCTGGTTAAATATAGATTCTTTTCAGCTCCCAACATACGAGAGAGGAGGTGGCTCCAGGGAACACTAACCAGGTCTGACCTCCTCTGCTCCCAGAGGAAAACAAGGAGCTCAGAGTGCTCTGAGGCAGGGTGATAAAGCTACACACTCGTACATACACCTGTTTGGCAAAGAAAGCAGCTTATAAAACTGCTCTGTAACTCCAGACGTTTCTGACTCTAGTGAGAACAGAGAATCATTACTACTCACAAAGTCTTACTGATGACCTACTAAGTAGAAAGCAAAATAAGATGTGATCTTTGTCTTCAAGAAACATGTAATATCTTGGGGAGGCCAAGCATATATAAAAAAAAGCTTAGTTACACTTTATAACAGCAAATGTGAAGTAAATGGTCACTCGCTGGAGTAACAGTAATTGCTGGAGGAATTTGAAGGAAGGAGAGCACTGAGCTAAGTGGAGAGGAAGGGAAGGAATTGCAGGCAAAGGAAAAGAAGCCATGAAGTTGTGCAGGTTGGGTTTGGGAAATTATGAATAGACCAGTTAGGTTGCAGCAGAGGACCCATGCAGAGACATAGCATGATAGTGGGACAGAAGGTTGGGAAGTAGATAAATGCTAAATAAAAGAGAAGTGAAAGGGTTTGGGGCATTGTGCAGAGCCCCTGAAAGCCTTTACTACAAAGATATCATATGTGAAGTTGCATTTTACTTAATTATTTATTTATTTGAAAGAAGATCTCACTCTGTCACCCAGACTGTAATGCAGTGGTGCTATCATAGCTCACTGCAGCCTCGAACTCCTGGGCTCAAAGTGATCCTCCTGCCTCAGCCTCTGAGTAGCTGGGACCACAAGTGCACACCACCAAGCCCAACTAATTTATTTATTTTTTAGTAGAGATGGAGTCTCACTTTGTTACCCAGGATGGGATGTTGTGTTTTTTGAAACTATTATTCTGGTGTTAGTCTATAGGATGGAGAGATTATAACAAAGTAGACACATTAGAAGGTTATAATAGGCATGAAATGATAATGATTTGGAGTTGAAGTGTGCTATGAGATGAAGGAGGAGATGAATGGCTAAAACGTATCAAGTTTTAGCCACGCTATTAATGTCAGACACGCTGCTAAGCATTGTAAGATACATGAATATGAAAGAAAGGACTTAAGACTAACAAAAGGTAACAGATAAGGTCAAGTCTAGTATCACTTTCTGAACAATGACATCTTCTGCATACAAGAGAAATATCTTCTTAGATAAATGATGGAATATTTATGCAAATAAATCCAGCATTCAGTTAGAGCTTCAGTTAAAAGTTCAAGTCATATTCAATTTTCTGTTTGATAATCAAGCAAAATTAGATGTGATCCGAGATATATCAGATATAAATAATCATCTATCTCTACTATATATCTAAGATTTTGTCCTGTAAAACAATTTACACAAGATTTTAAAAGATCAAACATTGTTTTTTGATGTGTTTCCTGACACTGCCCAGGTGTCTCACACTTGACTAATATTTATGATCTTTCATTGTTTATAAATCATGTGATATTTTAATGACCTAAAGAAGATGGCTTTTAAGAGATCCTATTGTGAATCACTCTGTAAACCGAAAGGACTTTTGTAATATGGATTTACTTATATTCAGAAGTTAAAGTCTTACAGTAAGGAAAGATCATCTATCTGTACAGTCTCGTAAGTTCTTCGCTCAAAAAAACTGAGCAAATCTCAATCCAAAAAAAAAGTGAGAAAAAAAAAAAGATTGAACCCATTGTGGGCAACTTGAGTCTGATAGATTTATTAGCTCAAGGTGAGTAGAAACCCTATCTTATCTGAAGGCAAGATTACATCTAAAGGGCTGCTTTTAATTTGTAGTTCAAGAATATTATAAAATATTTTAAAACACAATTATTAACTTTAAATTTTTTCAGGAAATGACAATGATTATCACTGGACTCAATTTTAAAATATAATTATGAAAATCATACAATTATGCATATATGACCAAGAAATATCCAAAGTAGGTATAAGATACAGTGGACTTGAAGATTAAAAGTGGGCAGTAAATGACTTATTGCTAAAGGAATATGAGTAATGGCATAAGTAGAATAGATTTTTTATTTTTTAAATCGAGTTTCACTCTTATTGCCCAGGCTAGAGTGCAATGGCGCAATCTCGGCTCATCGCAAACTCCACCTCCCAGGTTCAAGCGATTCTCCTGCCTCAGTCTCCCAAGTAGCTGGGATAACAGGCATGCACCACCACGCCCGTAGAGATGGGGTTTCACCATGCTGGTCAGGCTGGTCTTGAACCCCTGACCTCAGGTGATCCGCCCGCCTCAGCCTCTCAAAATGCTGGGATTACAGGCGTGAGCCATGTTGCCAACTCCATGTGATTTCTTTTAACTTCTTAAACCTTAGTTCCTTCTCTTTAAACTACACAGATAAAAGGCAACAACTCCAAAAGTTTTTTGTTAAAATAAAAAAATAAAATAATGCATTTAAGCACTTAGTGCAGAATTGGGCCCACAATAAGAAATTAATAAATATTATTATATAAATTAGTTAATAAGTATCTGTAGTTTCCTATGAAATTACCTGTCATGAGCAAATTAGCTCCTTCTTACTGAATTTTCACTTTTAACATACCCCATCTGCTATCATAAAATAGTTTGAGGAAGCTTACAATTCAAGATATGTGTTCAAATACTATCGTAAAATATAAATTTAAAAAATTTCACCTACAGTGTAGAAAATGGAAGTGAATATGATTACTATATTCGAACCCTTTGTCTCCTGACTACAAGAGAAGGAACTAAAATATTAAGTTGTACAAGTCATATTTTTTAAGATAGTCCTTCAGGAAAACAATTAAAATGTAATATATTTGGATAGCACTTTCTAAAATGTTTCTCCCTACGATGTTTCATGTGTTTTCTCCA
>NW_016809457.1:603641-612973 GCF_001698545.2 Rhinopithecus bieti
GGATGGTCTCGATCTCCTGACCTCATGATCCGCCCGTCTCGGCCTCCCAAAGTGCTGGGATTACAGGCTTGAGCCACCGCGCCCGGCCCTCTCTCTCTCTTTTAAACTATCAGAGGTAGTTCAGAAAGAGAGGAAGAACTTGAATAGCTTGGTAACACTAAAATTAGGAGTTAAAAGGAGGGTAAGAATCCTCAAGAAAGACAAGGTTGATAAGATGCCTCTTAACAAAATACTTCAGAGGAGACAGGAATGAACTGTGGCTACTGGCCTGGTTAAATATAGATTCTTTTCAGCTCCCAACATACGAGAGAGGAGGTGGCTCCAGGGAACACTAACCAGGTCTGACCTCCTCTGCTCCCAGAGGAAAACAAGGAGCTCAGAGTGCTCTGAGGCAGGGTGATAAAGCTACACACTCGTACATACACCTGTTTGGCAAAGAAAGCAGCTTATAAAAACTGCTCTGTAACTCCAGACGTTTCTGACTCTAGTGAGAACAGAGAATCATTACTACTCACAAAGTCTTACTGATGACCTACTAAGTAGAAAGCAAAATAAGATGTGATCTTTGTCTTCAAGAAACATGTAATATCTTGGGGGAGGCCAAGCATATATAAAAAAAAGCTTAGTTACACTTTATAACAGCAAATGTGAAGTAAATGGTCACTCGCTGGAGTAACAGTAATTGCTGGAGGAATTTGAAGGAAGGAGAGCACTGAGCTAAGTGGAGAGGAAGGGAAGGAATTGCAGGCAAAGGAAAAGAAGCCATGAAGTTGTGCAGGTTGGGTTTGGGAAATTATGAATAGACCAGTTAGGTTGCAGCAGAGGACCCATGCAGAGACATAGCATGATAGTGGGACAGAAGGTTGGGAAGTAGATAAATGCTAAATAAAAGAGAAGTGAAAGGGTTTGGGGCATTGTGCAGAGCCCCTGAAAGCCTTTACTACAAAGATATCATATGTGAAGTTGCATTTTTACTTAATTATTTATTTATTTGAAAGAAGATCTCACTCTGTCACCCAGACTGTAATGCAGTGGTGCTATCATAGCTCACTGCAGCCTCGAACTCCTGGGCTCAAAGTGATCCTCCTGCCTCAGCCTCTGAGTAGCTGGGACCACAAGTGCACACCACCAAGCCCAACTAATTTATTTATTTTTTAGTAGAGATGGAGTCTCACTTTGTTACCCAGGATGGGATGTTGTGTTTTTTGAAACTATTATTCTGGTGTTAGTCTATAGGATGGAGAGATTATAACAAAGTAGACACATTAGAAGGTTATAATAGGCATGAAATGATAATGATTTGGAGTTGAAGTGTGCTATGAGATGAAGGAGGAGATGAATGGCTAAAACGTATCAAGTTTTTAGCCACGCTATTAATGTCAGACACGCTGCTAAGCATTGTAAGATACATGAATATGAAAGAAAGGACTTAAGACTAACAAAAGGTAACAGATAAGGTCAAGTCTAGTATCACTTTCTGAACAATGACATCTTCTGCATACAAGAGAAATATCTTCTTAGATAAATGATGGAATATTTATGCAAATAAATCCAGCATTCAGTTAGAGCTTCAGTTAAAAGTTCAAGTCATATTCAATTTTCTGTTTGATAATCAAGCAAAATTAGATGTGATCCGAGATATATCAGATATAAATAATCATCTATCTCTACTATATATCTAAGATTTTGTCCTGTAAAACAATTTACACAAGATTTTTAAAAGATCAAACATTGTTTTTTGATGTGTTTCCTGACACTGCCCAGGTGTCTCACACTTGACTAATATTTATGATCTTTCATTGTTTATAAATCATGTGATATTTTAATGACCTAAAGAAGATGGCTTTTAAGAGATCCTATTGTGAATCACTCTGTAAACCGAAAGGACTTTTTGTAATATGGATTTACTTATATTCAGAAGTTAAAGTCTTACAGTAAGGAAAGATCATCTATCTGTACAGTCTCGTAAGTTCTTCGCTCAAAAAAACTGAGCAAATCTCAATCCAAAAAAAAAGTGAGAAAAAAAAAAAGATTGAACCCATTGTGGGCAACTTGAGTCTGATAGATTTATTAGCTCAAGGTGAGTAGAAACCCTATCTTATCTGAAGGCAAGATTACATCTAAAGGGCTGCTTTTAATTTGTAGTTCAAGAATATTATAAAATATTTTTAAAACACAATTATTAACTTTAAATTTTTTCAGGAAATGACAATGATTATCACTGGACTCAATTTTAAAATATAATTATGAAAAATCATACAATTATGCATATATGACCAAGAAATATCCAAAGTAGGTATAAGATACAGTGGACTTGAAGATTAAAAGTGGGCAGTAAATGACTTATTGCTAAAGGAATATGAGTAATGGCATAAGTAGAATAGATTTTTTATTTTTTAAATCGAGTTTCACTCTTATTGCCCAGGCTAGAGTGCAATGGCGCAATCTCGGCTCATCGCAAACTCCACCTCCCAGGTTCAAGCGATTCTCCTGCCTCAGTCTCCCAAGTAGCTGGGATAACAGGCATGCACCACCACGCCCGTAGAGATGGGGTTTCACCATGCTGGTCAGGCTGGTCTTGAACCCCTGACCTCAGGTGATCCGCCCGCCTCAGCCTCTCAAAATGCTGGGATTACAGGCGTGAGCCATGTTGCCAACTCCATGTGATTTCTTTTAACTTCTTAAACCTTAGTTCCTTCTCTTTAAACTACACAGATAAAAGGCAACAACTCCAAAAGTTTTTTGTTAAAATAAAAAAATAAAAATAATGCATTTAAGCACTTAGTGCAGAATTGGGCCCACAATAAGAAATTAATAAATATTATTATATAAATTAGTTAATAAGTATCTGTAGTTTCCTATGAAATTACCTGTCATGAGCAAATTAGCTCCTTCTTACTGAATTTTCACTTTTAACATACCCCATCTGCTATCATAAAATAGTTTGAGGAAGCTTACAATTCAAGATATGTGTTCAAATACTATCGTAAAAATATAAATTTAAAAAATTTCACCTACAGTGTAGAAAATGGAAGTGAATATGATTACTATATTCGAACCCTTTGTCTCCTGACTACAAGAGAAGGAACTAAAAATATTAAGTTGTACAAGTCATATTTTTTAAGATAGTCCTTCAGGAAAAACAATTAAAATGTAATATATTTGGATAGCACTTTCTAAAATGTTTCTCCCTACGATGTTTCATGTGTTTTCTCCAAAACTTCTGTGAGTCTGCTGACCAACTATGATACCCAATTTTATATATGAGGAAATTAAGGCCCAGAAAGGTCACAGAGCTAAGAAGAAACAGAGCTAAGACTTGAATCCAAGTTTGGAGAAAATCATACACACAAAAATTAACATAGCTCTGAGTTCCCTGTAAGTAAAGACAAAAATGCCTCCTGCTATCTGATAAAATATCTAATAAAAGGAAGCATGCTCTGGGCTAGAGTAGATACCAGCTTTTCTCTTCCACTAAAACTAAGAGAAATTAGTGACACAGATATATATTCAAGAGGCTTTCGACCACAAAAGTAAACTGTGATTTTAGTAGAAGTCTTAAACAAATTGCAGACATGTTTATGTCTTTTATATGTCTCTTTATTATATAGCCTAAGGGAGTAGTTTTAAATTGGTTCTGTGAAGGAATTATTTTTAAACAGCAGATGGTAGGAACAATACTTTCTAGGTAAATGCTATCCTATCAAGAAAGATTTATTGAGAGCCTACTATGTGCCAGTATCTAAGCTAGATAGTGAATATACAGATGAAAGTTATGATGCCTCCCCTCCAAAGTCTAACAGTCCAGTGGTGACATTCAGTTGTGATAAAACACTCTGCTGGTGATCGAGAGCTGTGCAAACACAGAGGCAGCAGTGAATGATGACAGACCAGCTAAATGTGCAAGATGGCCTCAGAAAGTCAAGGGCTTGAAACTTCAGAAGACATTTGCCAAGTGAACAAGAGCAGACAAGGTTTTGCAAACAGAAGAAAGGGTATGTGCAAAGGAACAGATGCAAGAGGTGCAAGAGGATGCAAGGGCTTCCTAGAGACTAATGAGTTCAGTGTTCCTTGAACTTTAATAAGACAGAAGGTAGGCAGTGGGAGAGAGGTTGAAGCAATACACAGTGGTCAGATGGGGCTGCTTATGCCTTGCAAGGCATGTGGTTTGCCCATTGAGTAACTGCAACTCACCAATGTCTATTGCACAGGGAATGGACATGCTCTGATGAGGACCCCAAGCATTATGTCAATCTACTAGATGACCAGTCTGCCAATCTGTTAAATTTTCAGATTTTACCAATTTGCCAAAATCACGTTCCTTATATCGATTTGTAAAGTTTACAGAGGTTTATGACTTACTAATTGACTTGTTTTCATTTTGAGTTTATAATAGCATTTCAAAGAATGTGCAATTTGCATCTGATGCTGGATACAGACAAATTAGGATACAAACAAATTAGGAATTGTGCTAGGGAAAACAGGCCTTTGCCAGGAAAAGAGAGAAGGATGCATGGCCCAGGATGCCAATCCTGGAGAGGAGGTTTCCTGAGAAGTTGACCTGTGGGAGGTTGAGGCTGAGAAGACTACACAGATTCAGGGGCAGAAAGAGATATTATGGAGCCAAGAGAGGACATTGGGGAGAAGAAATTGGGCAAATGGAGGATCAGAGAACAAGGCTAGAATCAGCAAAGGAAAATAAAAGAATGGAGGAGAGAGGACAGGGGTAGGGAAATGTCTGAGGGCCATGGCATCCCACAGCCCCCAGGGACCTACAATCTATACCAAACAACTGAGGTAAACAACTTTGTGGAAAATGGAATATTTGGCAAATTAGACATTCATGAATTTCATTTCCAGTAAATTGACTTTTGGCTAATTGATTTTTTTTTCCAAAAGGACAGGTACCAGTATAGAATATTCAAAACAGTAGATTTCTAAGACTACAGATGGAAAGAGAAAGTAGAGTCAAGAGTTTTGTTTTTCAAGTGGGAAATGAATATATTCATGGGTGAGGAGAAAGAGTTAAAAATTGAACATACCAAAAAGAGAAAGCGGCCAGGGGCAGTGGCTCTCACCTGTAATCCCAGGACTTTGGGAGGCAGAGGAAGGCAGATCACCTGAGGTCAAGAGTTCAAGACCAGCCTGGGCAACAGGACAAAATCCCATCTCTACTAAAAATACAGAAATAGCCAAGCATGGTGGTGCATGCCTGTAATCCCAGCTACTTGGGAGGCTGAGGCACGAAAATAGCTTGAACTCGGGAGGGAGAAGTTGCAGTGAGCTGAGATTGTACTGCTGCACTCCAGCCTGGGTGACAGAGCAAGACTCTGTCTCAAAAAAAAAAAAAAAAAAAAAGAGAGAGAGAGAGAGAGAAAATATTTTTGTATCAAGATGTTCCAGTTATTATTGCTATAGAGCAAGCTTTCCCAAAACCTAGCGGCTTAATAAACGATAACATTTACTTTGTTCACAAAGCTATAATTTGGCCAGGGCGTGGCAGTGACAGCTCATCCCTGCTCCACCGGGGGTCAGCTGGAATGGCTCAAAGGTGAGGGGCTAAAATTATTGAAGACTCATTCACTTATGTCTCACAGTTGATGCTGGCACTTGTCTGGAGGTCTTAGTTTTTTTCCACATGGTTTTCTCCATGTGACCTCTCTGCGTGGGCTAGAATGCTTCCTCTCACATTGTGATTGAGTTAAAAGACAAACATCTAGAAAGAGCCAGGCAGAAGCTAAACACATACCTTTCTAACCTAGTTTCACCAGTAACACAATATCACTTCTACCGTAGTCACAGGACTATCCAGATTCAAGAAGAGGAAACACAGATGCCATCTGTGATAGTTAATATTATGTGTCAACTTGATTGGATTGAAGGATGCTTAAATAGCTGGTAAAGTATTGTTTCTGGGTGTGTCTGTGAGGGCGTTGCCAGAGGAGGTTGACATTTGAGTCAGTGGACTGGGAGAGGAAGACACACCCTCAGTATGGGTGGGCACCATCCAATGGGCTGCCAGACCAGCTAAAACAAAGCAGATGGAAGAAGGTGGGATAAGCTGGCTTGCTGAGTTTTCTGCCTTTCATCTTTCTCCCCTGCTGGATGTTTCTTGCCCTTGGACATCAGACTCCAGATTCTTCAGCCTCTGGACTCTCGGACTCACACTACTGGTTTGCCAGGGACTCTCAGGCCCTCGGTTACAGACTGAAAGCTACACTGTCGACTTCTTTACTTTTGAGGCTCTTGGACTTGGAATGAGCCACTGCTGGCTTCCTACCTCCTCAGCCTGCAGATGGCTTATCATGAGACTACACCTGGTGATCGTGTGAGTTAATTCTTAATTAACTCCCTTTCATATATACAGCTACCCTATTAGTTCTGTCCCTCTGCAGAACCCTAATACACCATCCTTTAATAGAAGAATATCAGTATCGTATTATAAAAAGAGTACAAAAAGAATATATGTTCCAAATTGTTGTATTCTTTATATATATGTATAATATATATATATCACATATATGTATGTGTGTGTATATATTTCACCATTTTAGACAAATACAATCTGTTACCCATACTCACTGAAGTGGCTTTAAAAAAATAGCTCCAGAACAGAGATGAAACAGTCTTGCATTGGCAAGAGGATAGTTTTTCTGTTGGGGAGGTGCTAGGCCAGGAACTCAGCTGACTGTGAGCCGATTTAAAGAGAACAAGGAGAACCAAGAAAGCTATGCAAGCAAGTTTAGGCCTTTCTTTACCCCCATCTGAGTTTCAGATGTTATCTTAGTCCTGCAATTCTCCTCCTTTACCTTAAATTCAAGTTTTGGGAATTATAATTTGTTGCATTTTGATGAAAGTTTCCATCACACTTTAAAATATTAATATTTGACCCTGAAGTCTTCCTTTTTATACTATAATTATTAGCAGGTAGAAAGGAAGACCCAGCATAGGTATTTGGAAGATCTAATTTTCACCATTCCATACTCTTCATGGGGAAGATATAATAAGAGGTTAGAAATTGAGTCAAAAGAACAGAAAATGTAATAGAAGTTTTATTTTAATTCCAGTCTGCCCTGGTCTTTCTCCAGCATTTTCAGTTATCACTATCTGTTGTAGTCTTTCTGAGGTGTGAAATACTTGCCACGTCTTTCCAGAAATGAAGAAGAACCATCCTTAAATAATTGCATATTTAATAATGCCTAATGCTTACCACTAAAGTAATGTCAGAATTTACAAATTGCTCACAAGTAGTAACACTGACCTCATTTTCTTTTTCTTTAATGTTCATTGTTCTCACCTTAGAAATGATAAAGAATGTTTTCTAGGTTTAATGATTTCTGGAACATCTCATTTATTTCAGAGGCATTAGGGTTAGTATCTATTTCTTTACCCCTGGGTCCAAAGGAAATTACATGTTGTTAAAAAAAAAAAAAAAAAAAGTAGATAGGTAGATAGAATAAGGAGAAATATTATTTTCTATATCCAATAAGCTCAGAGACAAGAACAATCTTTTCTTAACCTGTTATGGAAGGTCACGGCACGTAGCCTTGCCAATGGGCAAATTGTTGAACTTTTAGGAAAGGTTTAAAAGCACCGAGGTTTGGAGGTTTGAACTTCCGGAGACCATATAGATCTGCTGGGAGAATTTCTCAGGAGAGTGTGAATGTTAAAAGGGGAATTATGGATGTGACAAGCAGAGCACTTAGAGGGAACCCAAGGGTTTGGTGCAATATTTTGGCTACTAGAACATCTAGGAAAAGTCTCTACATGAGCCTTTTCCATCCTAAGAGGAAAGTTTATTCTACATCAAAAAAGATTAGCAAAATCATTATATCATCTACACATCTGCTGTGGCTGGCAGCCCCCTTTTTTTTTTCCTGTTACATCAGAGAAAGTATCTGTTCTCAAGATCAATAATCAGTCCTTCTGAATGAGCTCCAGATCCCTTTCTTTCTCATCTTATTAGACATTATTCATCAGTTCTCTTTCTTGTATCTTCAACTTCTCCATCTAGAGCAACTCATTCTTACCAGAGCACCAGTGGGTTCTAATGTTCTCACATCTTTAAAAACATCATTCTCCTTTGACCTCATATCTCCCCATCCTCTTCCAATTGCCACTCCTTTGCTCTCTCCCTGTCATACTCAAGCTTCTTGAAAATATTTCCTACAAACCCTGCATCAAAATTCTTACCTCCTATTCCCTCTTCAAACTCCCTGATACTATTTCCATTCCTAAAATCACACTGAAATTAATATTGTCAAGGAGGGCACAACTTTCACCTTGCAAATCTAATTGACTTCTTCTATCCTCATTCTTCTTAAACTCTCACTAGCAGTCAACAGAACTGGCACTCAATCCTCTTTGAAACATGGTTGCCAGTACTTCCTAGTGTATTTAGCCAGCTTCTTCTACTCTCCTGACTTCCAAAAGTTGAACTTCTTCTGGGCACTATGTGGAACATCTTCCTGTATACACTCTTTTTTAGGTGATTAAAATTTTCAGTACCATCATTGTATCAGCAACATCTAAAACTTTCGTCTCCAGCTTAGACTATTCTGCTGATCCCAAACTCACATACCCAATGGTTTATTTAATATCTCTCCTTCTCCGATTGGATGCCTCATAAACAATCTAAATTTAATTTGCTCCAAACTCAAATTCTATACACTCCCCTGCCTCCAAAATGCTCACTTCTTTGTCTTTCCTGTCTCGGAAAATGGTACCATTATCTATTCAGTGTCCACAAACAAGTGTTTGACACTTCCCTCTCTTTCAAAACCACAGCTAATCTATACTCAAGCCCTGTCTGTTCCAACGAAATACGTGTCTTGAATCACTCCACTGCTCTAGATTCTTTTCTAACTGAAAAGAAATCACAGAAAATGCTGAACACATTCTCTTCTTTTCCTATGTACTTTGAATTCCTTGGGAGAAGTCCAGTCTATTTTAAATAAACGATATAAATAAATAAGTTCAATGCAACATATTAACCTTGAAGTTTTGGTTATCAGTGCTTTTCTCTATGGGGAACTCATATGTTTTTCAAAGTTCAAAGCTAATTTTTGAGAGGAAGATATATTTTCTTATAGAACCCCAAGAGATTTGAATCAGAAATGAAGAAATGATTTCAGTTTTTTTAAGTTTCTTATATGGTGTCTTCAAAAAATAAATTTAGTTTTTAGTTCAAAAGATGTCTGAATGTTACTTCATTCTAGACAACATAAAAGTTATATATTACCCTTCACCTCCTGAAACTTTCTGCTGGAAAGAATTAAGAGTCATTCACTTGTCCCAAAGTAAAAGCAAGCCCTATGGGTCAAATTCCATCC
>NW_016809457.1:613109-683952 GCF_001698545.2 Rhinopithecus bieti
GATCCTGTCTCAAAAAAAAAAAGAAAAGAAAAAAGAAAGGAAGGAGGGAAGGGAGGGAGGGAGGAAGGGGAAAAGGAAAAAAAGAAAAGTTTTATCTAATTAGCTAACCTCAAAAGCTAATAACATCTTATGTCTTGTCAGTAAGAAATTTGAGAAATGGGATTTAAAAAGAAATAGCTAAGTTCATCTGCCACCATTAGGCTCCTGAAATGAAAATGAGAGTTTTGACTAATTTATTCAAGTCAAAAAATAAGGATCGCATTCTGCTTCCAAAGCACCACTGTGCTATGAACTGTACAATTCAAGTTCATTGCATGATGTAGAAGTGATCAGATTGAGTTGTCTTCATTGTATGCCCTTAATTATAAAGAGTTTGTGTGCCTTTGAAAGAAGAGGAGTTTAGAATAACAAGAGCAAGGAGACTTCTTTTATTTTAATGCATTCAGATGACTAAGTCATAGAAACTTGTTGAAGATATTTATTGAGCTGCTACCTCACATGAAGGACTTTTTGGAATTAATAGGCTCTGAGAGACCCAACTTGTCAGACCCCCAGTGGCTCAGAAGATTGTACATCTTTGTGAATATGACAAGACATCCAAGCACCCTGAACCTGAGACTGCAGGGGAACAAGAAGCATTGCTGATTTTTTCAACGCACGAGTATGCAGACTCCATGTGGACATGTGGACTGAGCAGATGGCAGCTGAGGATGGCACTCGCTTCCCATCCCTGAACATTCAGAGCTCAAAATATCCAAATATTCTGAAGAATTACAGAATTGATGAAAATGACACCATAATTTTAGAAGAGACTCATGGAGTGTAATAAATACAGATCATGCTAATGTCTGTGGTTGTCTAGAGGTAACATCCAAACAAGCAAATGTCCCCTCTATCACAGCGTCGTTCAGCCCCACAAGAAAAAAATAGGGTGGACTGTGCCCACCTAGAAGACAAAGTATCCCTGGAAATGTAACTTAAGTGATATTTCAATCCATTTGATCTAACTCTTTGAAATGTTTGGCTCTGAAAGTATTTTTCTTGCTGTAGTGAAGTCTGCTGGTGTACTAGCCACACCCCTTGACAAGGACTGGTGTGCTCATCCCCTAGTTGGTGTTGTTGTTGACTATTAATGGAATGGAACTAAAACCTTTTCCAAGTAACTGCCCTCAGCCAAGCAAGAGCTGCCTAACCTAGGAGGTTATGCCCCCACACCCACACTCCTGGGTACAGATCACAGCTAATAACTTCCTGGGGACAGAGATGAGCTTCTTTCAAGGACCAACTTAATGTCACAATTCATGCCCTACACAATTCCTCAGGGAATAGGCTAAAGCTAGACTTCATCCAAAACTACATCTTAGTTTAGGTGCCTTCCACTGCCTATCCCATCCCTCACACCTTTCCTCCTAAGAAAATAAATAATACCTACAAGAATTTGTCTCAAGACCTGCTTTTAGAAAATATGAACTAAAACAGTCGGTGCTAGGAGTGGTCCTAGGAAAGAGTTTTAAGGTTAAGATGTTGAAATTGAATTATTTGCCAGCCAGCTAGACAACGGGCCCATTCTTGGTGGTAGTCAGAGTACTGATGATCCCTGGCAGGTTATAAATAAATTATACTTGTGATGAACTGGGACAGAATACAAGCAAGAGGAAAAACACTGGTTCATGCAACATTTCTGGTGTTTGAGGAGAACAAAGGAAATAATCATTATAAGGGTTGTGGAAGTAGGAGGCTATTGCCATAGAAGCTTTGATAAAGGAAAAGGGTAGGATCAGGGCAATCAATCACCAATTCAAAGCAAAGTGTTAAAGTGAGAGTACCCCTTTAGAGACATTTAAAGAAACACTCATATGAGATGTCCCAGTGCTAGGGTAAATCCACACATTGTTAAGCTATTGCCTGAAGTTACTTAAACCATCAGGACAATCTACAGGCTATCACACTGCCCTATTATATTGATGACATCCTGTTATTTATACCTATGAACAAGAAGTGTTAAGTACTTTGGATACCTTGGTAAAACACTCCAGATAGTGGGAGATAAACACAACACAATTCTGAAGCCTGACTTGTTAATGAAATGTTTAGGAGTTTGGTGATCTGAGGCATGCCAGAACATTTTTTCTCCTAAACGGCAAAATTATTGCACCTTGTACCTCATATCTTAATAAAGATACACACTTAGTAGACATCTCTAGAGTCTGGAGGGGTAGCATATCCACACTTGAATTAATGTTCTGACCCAGTTGTGGGATAGGGGGAGATACAGAAGGCAGCTACTTTTTGAGTGGGACCCAAATCAAGGAAAGAGTATTAAAACCAATGCAGTCTACGATACAAGCAGCCTTACTATTTGGGCCACATGACCCAGCAGAGTCCAGGTACTAGAAGAATTTGTGCTAGGAAAAGGTACCATGTGGTGTCTGTACCAAGCCCCAAAAGTAGGTTCACATGAAGATTCCTGGAGTTCTAAAGCAAAATGAAATCATTTCCAGCAAAGAACTATACACAATTTATAAAGGAGTTCTTGCCATACTGTCAGGCCTTGGTAAAGAAAAAACATCTGACTACAAGATCACCATGTAGCTATAACTACCCAAAATAAGCTGTGTACATCAAATACACCAAGTCATGTGGTTGAGTGGGATGAGAAGCACCAGGATCAGGCTCAAGCAGGTTCAAAGGGCATAACTAAGCTGCACAAGAAGATACACAGATACTCATATCACTCACCACTGTGACAGTGATGCCATTTGTTCAGATCACTGCTATTCTTTCATGGGGAGTTCCCGGTAATACTGACAGAGGAAGAAATAACCTGGACTTGATTCACAGGTCAGCCAGCCAAGTATATGGGTGCAATCCCAAAATGAATTGCTGCCACAACTACAAAGTGACTGCGAAAGACGATGGTGAAGGGAAATTCTCCCAGTGGACAGAACTTCAAGTGTGCACCGGATCTTCTACTTTGTGTTGAGAGAGAAGTAACCCAAGATAAAGATACACATAAACTCAACAGCAATGATGAATGACTTAGATGGTTCAGCAGAAACCTGGAAGGAGCAAGATGAAATATTTGGGACAAGAAGATTTGGGAGGAGCCATGTGGGAGAACTGATAGGAATAGGCTTAAAATGTGAAGAACTTTGTATTATACATTATTGCACACTAGAGAGCAAACACTGCACAAGAGGCACTAAATAATCAAATGGAAAGGTTATGCAAGGAAAAAAGACAGAAAGAAGAAAAGAACAGTTATGCCTTAGCCAGTTGTTTTCAGCCAAACTCCTTTAGCCAGCCTAATGTTTGCACAATGGGCTTATGGAGAAGGTAGTCATGGTGACAGAGATGGAGGCAATGCACAGATTCTCTTTAATCAAGGCTGATCTAGCTTCTGCTGCTGCTGAATGTCTGATCTGCTGGCAGCAGAGACCAATGTTAAGCTTCTAATACAGTACCATTCCTTCAGGGCAGTTCTTTCTGCTCCCTCCATTCTGTTACACTCCTACCCCAAACTAAATGCCCTATGGTATGGATGTTGGTTATTTCAAAACATGATTTCAACACCTACCTGAACAAGCTACCTGATGTTTTAAAAGTAATTCTTTATCACATATAAGGGAGTTTCAATAAAGCTTGCAGTGGATTTCTTGGCAGAAATGTTACAGGCCAGGAGAGATGATGTATTCAAAGTGCTGAAGAAAAAAACAACTGCCAACCAAGAATATTTTACTCGGCAAAGCCATATTTCAGAAATGAAGAAAAAATAAGCACTTTCCCAGAAAACCAATAGCTGAAAGAGTTCATCACTACCAGGCCAGTCTTACAAAAAAATGCTAAAAGGAGTTCTTCAAGCTGAAAGAAAAGAATACTAATCAGTAACATGAAAACATATGAAAGTATAAAACTCACCAGTGAAAGTAAACACACAAATTCAGTATACTCTTATACTGTAGTGGTGACCTATAAATCACTTTCATTTTTACTAGAAAGGTTAAAACACAAAACTGCTAAAAATAATAATAGCTACAATAAGTTAAGAAATACACAATATAAAAAATATAAATTGTGTTATAAAATGTGTGGATAAAAGTGTGTAGGTTTTCTATATGATCAAAGTTAAGTTGTTATAAATTTAAAATATCCTGTTATAACAACAACGTATTTTATATAAGCTTCATGTTAACCATAAAGCAAAAACCTATAGCAGACACACAGAAGATAAAAAGGAATCAAAACATACCTCTAGAGAAAGTCACCTAATCACAAAGGAAAACAGCAAAAGAGGAAGAAAATAAACAAAGGATCTAGAAAACAATTAATAAAATGACAGCAACAAGTCCTTACCTATCAATAATTACCCTGAATGTAAATGGATTAAATTATCCAATGAAAGACACAGAGTGGTTGAATGGACTTTAAAAAAAAAAAAAAAGGAAAACAAGCCCCAGCTATATACTGCCTACAAGAGATTCATTTCACCTTCAAGGACACACAGAGATTGAAAGTCAAAGAATGGAAAGATATCCCACACAAATGAAAACCAAAAGAAAGCAGGAATAGCTATACTTATTTTAGATAAAATAGACTTTAAGTCAAAAACTGTAAAACATGACAAAGAAGGTCATTATATAATGATAAAGGGATCAATTCAGCAAGAGGATATAACAATTGTGAATATATATGCACCCAACATCGGAGCACCTAAATATATAAAGCAAATATTAATAGATCTGAAGAGAGAGATAGACTGCAATACAATAATAGGAGGGGAATTCAATACTCCACTTTCAACAATAAACAAATCATCCAGACAGAAAATCAATAAGGAAACATTGGACTTGAACTATACTTTAGACCAAATGGACCTAACAGACATATAGAGAACATTTCATTCAACAGCAGCAGAATTCACATTATTCTCAAGTGTACATAGAACATTCTCCAGGATAGATATGTTAGGCCACAAAACAAGAGTTAACAATTTAAGAAAATTAAAATCACATCAAGTATTTTTTTCTGGACACAATGGCATGAAATAAAATTTTAGAAAAATTCACAAACAGAAATAAACACTATACTCCTAAACAACCAATGGGTAGATATTCAAAAGGAAAATTTAAAATATCTTTAAATAAACAAAAATGGAAACACAACATACAAAACCTTATGGGATACAGCAAAAGCAGTTATTACAGGAAAGTTTCCAGCTCTAAATGCCTACATCAAAAAAGAAGAAAGATCTCAAATAAACAACCTGATATTACACTTTAAGCAACTAGAAAGAGAACAAACTAAGCCAAAGTTAGTAGAAGGAAGAAAATAATAAAGATTAGAGCAGAAATAAATGAAATAGAGACTGACAACCATAAGAAAAGATCCATGAAACTGAGTTGCTTTTTTGCAAATATAAAAAAAAGTCAATAAACTTCTAACTAGACTAAGAATACAGAAAACTCAAATCAGAAATGAAAGAGGAAACATTACAACTTATACCACAGAAATACAAAGTATCATAAGGGACCACTATGAATAATTATAGGCCAACAAATTGGATAACCTAGAAAAAAATGGATTAATTTCTACACATAACATACCAAAGCTAAACATGAAGAAATGAAAAATATGAACAGACCAATAACAAGTGACAAAGACTGAGACAGAAATAAAAGTCTCCCATCAAAGATACACTCAGGACCTGATGGCTTCACTGTTCAGTTCTACCAAACATTTAAGTAACTAAAACCAATCCTTCTCAAACTCTTCTAAGAAACTGAAGAGGAGGGAAGACTTCCAAACTCATTTCATGAGATCAGTATTACCATTATACCAAAGCCAGATAAGGACACCATAAGAAAAGAAAATTATAGGCAAATATCCTGGATGAAAATGGATGCAAAAATTCTCAACAAAATACTAAAAGAATATTAAAATACTAACAATATTAAAAGGATCATTCATCATAATCAAGTGGGATTTATCCCTGGATACAAGGATGATGCAACATTTGCAAATCAATGTTATGTACTGTGATACACCACAGTAACAGAAAGAAGGGGAAAAGCCTATGATTATCTCCATAGATGCAAAAAAGGCATTTGTCAACATTTAACATACTTTCATGAAAAAAATTCTCAAGGTAGTTGGAGAACAAACATACTTCAATACAATAAAAGCCATACATGACAAGCCCACGGCTAACATATACTCAAGGCTGAAAAGTTGCAAGCTTTTCGTCTAAGATCAGGAACTGATATGGTTTGGTTGTGTCCCCACCCAAAATCTCATCTTGAATTGTAATCCCGTAAACCCCACGGGTCAAGGGTGGGACCAGGTGGAGATAATCAGATCATAAGGGCAGTGTCCCCCATTCCATTCTTATAATAGTGAGTCTCATGAGATCTCATGGTTTTATAAGCATCTGGTATTTCCCCTGTTTGCACTCATTCTCTCTCCTGCTGCCCTGTGAAGAGGTGCCTTCCACCATGATTGCAAGTTTCTGGAGTCCTTCCCTGCCCTGCAAAACTGTGAATCAATTAAACCTCTTTTCTTTATAAATTACTCAATCTCAAGTATTTCTTTGTAGCAGCATGAGGATGTACTAATGCAGGAACAAAATAAGGATGCCCACTCTCTTCACATCTATTCAACATAGTATGGGAAGTCATAGAGCAATTAGTCAAGAGAAAGAAATAAAATGTATCCCAATCAGAAAGAAAGACGTTAAATTGTCTCTGTTTGTAGACCACATGATCTTACATATAGAAAACCCTAAAGATTCCACCAAAAAACAGAATAAATTTAGTAAAGTTTCATAATACAAAATCAACATTAAAAAATCAATAGCATTTCTATTTACTAACAATAACTTTGAAAAAGAAACCAAGAAAACAATCCCATTTACAATAGCTATTTATAATAGCTACCAAAAAATTAAATACTTAGGTATAAAATCAATCAAGGAAGTGATAGATCTGTACACTGAAAACTATAAAACACTGATGAAAGAAATTAAAGAAGACACAAATACATAGAATGATATCCTGTGTTCATGGATTGGCAAAATATTGTTAGAATGTTTATACTACCCAAAGAAATCTACAGATTCAATGCAATATCTATCAAAATCCCAACGATATGTTTCATATGGACAAAATAATCCTACAATTTGCATGAAACCACAAAAGACTCTAAACAGCCAAAGCAATCTTGAGCAAAAAGAACAAAGCCAGAACCATCACATTATCTGATTTCAAAATCTACTACAAAGCTCTAATAATCAAAACAGCATGATGCTGGCATAAAAACAGATGTATAGACCAATGGGACTGAATAGATAGTTCAGAATTACATAAATCCATGCATTTAGAATCCATTGATTTTTGATAAGCATGCCAAGAACACAATGAAGAAAGGAAAGTCTCTGTAATAAATGCTACTGGGAAAACCAGATATCCACATGCAGAAAAATGAAATTAAATGCTCAGCTTACCCCAAGTACAAAAAGCAACTCAAAATGGACTAAACACACAAATGTAACACCTGAAACTGAAAATTACTGGAAGAAATACAGGGGAAAAGCTCTGCAACATTGGTCTGAAAAATAATTTTTTTCTACATGACACAGGCAACAAAAGCAAAAACAGACAAATGGAATTACATCTAATAAACTTCTGCACAACCAGGGACACAAACAACAGAATGAACAGAAAACTTACAGAATAGGAGAAAATATTTGTTAACTATATACCTAAAATCGGTATTAATATCCAAATACAGAGGGTCCCCAACTTATGATGGTTCGACTTACCATTGTTCAGCTTTACAATGGTGTGAAAGCAATAGGCCTTCAGTAAAAAATAACATACTTCTAGTACCCTTACAATCATTCTATTTTTCACTTTCAGTACAGTATTCAATAATTTATGAGATATTCCATATGTTATTATAAAATAGGCTTTGTGCTAGATGACTTTGCCCAACTGTAAGCTAATGTAAGTGTTCTGAGCATGTATAAAGTAGGCTAGGCTAAGTTATGGTGTTTGGTAGGTTAGGTGCATTAAATGTACTTTCAACTTAGGATGTTTTCATTACACAGTGGGTTTACTGGGACATAACTGCATTGTAAGTCAAGGAGCATATATGTGTAAGGAACTCAAACAATTTAATAGCAAACAAATAGCATGATTAAAAAATGGGAAAAGAACCTGAACAGACATTTCTCAAAAGAAGACATACAAGCAGCCAACACATACGTGAAAAAATGCTCAACATCTCTAATTATCAGAGAAATACAAATTAAAATTACAATGAGATATCATCTCACACTTGCTAGAATGGCTTTATCAAAAGAGGAAAGACAAGTGTTGGTCAGGATATGGAGAAAAAAGAACACTTGTACATTCTTTATGGAAATGTAAACTCTTACAGCCTTTAAGGAAAAGAGTACTGAAAGTCCTCCAAAAATTAATTAAAGAGCTACATTATGATCCAGCAATCTTACTAGCAGGTACGTATTCAAAGGAGATAAAAGCAGTATATCAAAGAGATAGTTGTACTCTCATGTTCACTGCAGCATTAGTTACAATAGCCAAGATATGGAATCGACCTAAATGTCCATCAACAAAAAATAGATAAAGAAAATATGGCATATATACAAAATGGAATACTATTCAGCACACACACAAAAAGGAAATCCTAACATTTGTGACAGGATTTTGGATGAACCTAGAGGAAATTATGTTAAATGAAATAAGCCAGAAAGACAATTACCACATGATCTCACTTATGTGTGGAATCTTAAGGGTCAAATTCACAGAAGCAGAGAGTAAAATGGTGGTTACCAGAAGTGGGGGTTCAGGGGATTAGGGAGATGTTGGTCAAAGGATAAAAAATTTCAGTTAAACAAAATAAGTAAGTACAACATTGTGACGATAGTTAATAGCAATGCACTGTATGCTTCAAAAATGCTCAGAGAAGCCAGGTGCAGTGGCTCACGCCTGTAATCCCAGCATTTTGGGAGCCTGAGGCGGGCAGATCACTTGAGGTCAGGAGTTTGAGACCAGCCTGGCCAACATGGTGAAACTTTGTCTCTACTAAAAATACAAAACTTTGCCAGGCATGGTGGTGGGTGTCTGTAATCCCAGCTACTCAAGAGGCTGAGGCAGGGGAATCGCTTGAACCCAGGAGGTGGAGGCTGCAGTGATCCAAGATGGCACCGCTGCACTCCAGCTTGGGTGGCAGATCAAGATACTGTCTTATTTAAAAAAAAAAAAAAAAAAAAGAAAAGAAAAATGCCCAGAGAGCAGATGTTTTTAAGTATTATCACCACATATAAGTGTGTGAAGTAATTAATACGTTAGTTAGCTTGATTTCGCCATTCCACAATGTATACAGATTTCAAAACATCATATGGTGTGCCAAAATGTGTAACATTTTATTTGTAAATCAAAAAAAATAGATATTTGGATAAAGGGGGGAATTAATTAATATTTTTTAAAATGAATTAATAAATCCATTATATTCCTAGCTGCAGGATTATGTGGTATGTGTACATGGTAGCGAGAGGAGTTAATACGGGAATTTTTTTTCTTTGTTTTTTTCTTGCTTTGAATGTAGTTGTGTGAGACCATAGTTCCTGGTTGCGGCCATCTTGCCACCTAAGGCAACAAGCATTAGGAAAGCAATGCATCTTGCTGAGCACGAGGGCAAGAACAGCCTGGGTCTTTAACGTTACTGAACTGCTGCACCTGACCTGAAATCACCTACACCAGAATTCTTTCCATGTAAGATAATGATGTTTTTAGTGCTTATATTACAAGGTTCAAGCTTGATCACTGGATATTCTCTAACTTGTTTCTGAATAAACCGTCTTGTGCTCTTAAGTACGTTACTTATTAGAAATTTTAAAACACTTAAAAATTTAATTTTTTTTTAGAAAACATATATCTATAGTGAAAGCATAAAAATACACAGGAAAGGCATGCATACTTCTTTTGAAATAGTGGCTCCTCTAGGTGGAGGGAAATCATATCAGGGAGAAGTACAAAAGGAGACTTCATCCGTACCTATCATGTATAATTTATTTCCATTTTTAAAATCTTGAAGTAAATATACCATCCGTCAAGATCTGTCAAGGATGGATGGGGCACTTACATTCTTTCTCCTTTTTCTCTGTGTTTGAAATGCTTCAAGATAATAAAATAAAATTCTTTTTTTCAACCGAGGCAAGAGATGACAAGATACTTTCCCAAAGTCAGGACCTTTCTATACTCTCATGGCAGAGAGGTGTCTACTCCCTTGCCCATCCCCCTCACCACCCCTCCCTCTTCCTCTGTGTCCAGGTCTTGAGAAGAAGGACAAGGATAGACTGTAACTAGAGTCATATGGTGATCTCGCTGGAAAGCAGGCAGCCTGCATTCTAAGGACCGCATCAAAGAGAGAATCTTGGAGCAATCCATAATCCTTCCCTTTAGCAGGAGAAGTGCTAGGAGCCACAAATTCTCTTTCTCCCTGGACCACCATTCACCTAACAGGCCTCTAAATGCTTGATTTAACTATGCAAAAACACTACTAATTATATTCATTTATGTGACTGACTTACCATTTTAATCTAATTGCCATGCAGCAAAATAACTGTTAAAGCATATCATTAAACTACTTTAATAATTATAGAGAGGTTTGCTTGTCCTCCTAGTTCAATCCTAAGCTCTAGGGCAGGAACCTCACCCCCTACCTTTTGTACATTCTTAAATTAGCTGGGAAGGAGAGTGTGGAAATGCTGGCAGACTAGCCATCTTGTCAGAATCCTGGGTCTGCTGAACAGCTGAAATTTCTAGCAACAGTTCCATAACCCTGCTTGGGTATTTTCACTATTTTAGTCAGTTCAGGCTACTATAAGAAATTACCACAGAATGAGTGGCTTAAACAACAAAATTTCTCTCTCACAGTTTCGAAGCCTGGGAAGTTGAAATCGGGGTGTTGGCAGGGCTGGGTTCTAAGGAGGGCTGACTTCTCCTTGTAAACTCACATGGCAGAAAGAGATCCAACTAGCTCTCTGGGCTCTTCATATAATAGCACTAATCCTATTTATGAGGACACCATCCTCATGACCTAATTACCTCCCGAAGGCCCCACCTCTGAATGCTGTCATTCAGAGGTGTCATTGGGGATTCAATTTCAACATATGAATTTGGGGGGGGGGGGGCACATTCTATCTGTAACTTTCAGCATGCATTCTGCTTACAGTCCAGAATATTCAACATACACTATCCACACAGCGAGCATTTCTCCTCTACTTCATTCCACTTCTTTCCTCAGGGACTTCCTTTCACACTACTCACATCTGCCACACCAGATCCAACTTTCCCATTCAACCAATCTCCTCTGAAAACTACCTTATATCCACCTCATCTTTATTCTTTCTACCCACCACTGGCTATCCCTCAGGACCTGCCTTCTGTCCCTTTGAGATCACAATTCAGTTGGGGGCCATTATCTAACCTCATTTCTCATCTTGCTCATTTTTGTTTCTTCAAGAGTTTGACCCCTTGGCCAGGTGTTATTGCCCATGCCTATAGCCTAAGCACTTTGAAGACTGAGGCAGGAGGAGCCCCAGGAGTTGGAGACCAGCCTGGGCAAGATAGCAAGATTCTATCTCTACAAAAACATTAAATAATTAGTTAATTATTTAACTAACTAACTTGAATTGTCGAAGTCACAGTGTCTTTCAATAGCTTCTCTCATGAAGATCATTCTTCTCCCAATATCTGCCAGATCAAAGAGTGGGAAAGCCAGGTCCAGTGGTACACACCTGTAGTTCCAGTTACTCAGGAGGCTGAGGCAGGAAGATTGCTCAAGTCAAGGAGTTTGAGTCTAGCCTGGGCAACATAGTGATACCCCATCTCAAATTAATTAATTAAATGTTTTAAAAATCAAGCAATTATCTTAAAATGATAGTGGTTTGAGAAGAGGATACACTGATTACACTGATCTGATCACTGTATATTATATGTATCAAAACATAACTACATACCTGATATAGTTTGGCTATGTGTCCCCACCCAAATCTCATCTCAAATTGTAATCCTCGTGTGTCACAGGAGGGGCCTGGTGGGGGGTGATTGGATCATGGGAATAGTTTTCCCCATGGTGTTCTCATGATAATGAGTTCTCACAAAATCTGATGGTTTAAAAATGTTTGACAGTTTCTCCTTTTGCTCTTTCTCCTGCCACCATGTAAGACGTACCTTGCTTCCCCTTCGCCTTCTGCCATGATTGTAAACTTCCTGAGGCCTCCCCACCCATGCAGAACTGTGAATCAATTAAACCTCTGTTGTTTATAAATTACCCAGCCTCAGGTAGTTTTTTCTTTATAGCAGTGTGAAAACAGACTAATACAGTACCCCATGAATATGTCCAATTACTTGTCAATTTTTAAAAAAATATTTTAAAAAAATGAGTGGTGCAGTAGAGGAAGAGGGAGCAGCCTTCTCATTTACTAAGGTCACTTCTGCAACTACATCCTAGAGCCATCGTCTCTTCTTAATTCTAGTGAGTTAATGTCAATTTGTCTGTTCTAAAATTTTCAAGTCACAGTGGGTATTGGTTGCCATTTCCCCCTTGGCCCGTATATCAGATATGTTTCCTCTGTTCTCCTAAGCTTCTGATTCACATTCGTCCTCTACACTCTATCATCTGGTTTTATACTTAACAAGTCACCATCCTTAGACTCCTTGACATTTTGAAACTCCTAAATGCCAGATGTTATGTGAAACTCTGGAGAAATAGTAGCAAGCAAGACTCACATGCCTCCTGCCCTCACAGAGCTCCACGATCTGGTGAAAGTGCCATATATTTAAACCCATGGATGTGTGCACACAAAACAACAATTCTCTCAAGTGTTATGAAGAATAGTCACAGAGCACTACAAAAGCATGTAAGAGTGAAGCAAAACCTATTGTGTTAGGACAGGGAAGGCTTCTGTGAGCTGACCTGAAGGATGAGGAGTGAGCCAGATGAAAGGGTAGGAGAAAAACATTCTGAGCAGAGACTGCCACTCAGTCCATCCCAGTTTTCCCAACATTTTAACACTGCATAATGACTGCGCTGGATTTTCTCCATCCTGGATCCATGGTTAGACATGTTAATATGCCTTCTTTAGCAACCGATTCCCTTACCTTTTTCCAACCCCATCTGCTCATTCTCAATCATACATTCTAGGTCACTGACACAATTCATTCTGTTACCTCTTGTTCCTAGAATAGCTGAACAATACAAAATTGTCATTTTTGTAGGTCAAAGGTTGGCAAATACCACAAATTTCAGAAATAACAGATATTTTATATGGTTTCAACTAATATTTTATTGATAAACTTATAAGCTAGTTGACCATCATTATCACCACTTCTAGCTACAATCTCTCCCTTTAAATTTGTATTGTAACCTTACACGGTGTGCATACCCATCTTGGTCATTAAGACCTCCAGTAAAGAATGTTTGTATCCAAAAATGGTCACCCATATTACTTCATAACCAGTAAATACTTTTTTATCTTTAACCTTTCCCCTTCTATTGCCCCTCAAAAAAAGTATATATCAATTTATTTTTATATATATGTTTGTTGGCAACAGCCAACAGCACACACAGTATTTGTGTTCTCTGCCAGAAGAATCCTCTTACTTCTCCCCCTCCTCTCAGATGTTAAAAAAGCTCTCTTGCATATAGCTCCCTTTAAAAACCTCAGATGCTTCTGAAACAAACAGCTGTATAACCTGATAATCTCAAAGTCACATGTAAGGAGAAAGGATTGCCATGTCTTCCCTCATATGAATTGGGTCCCCTTATTATGCATTCAACAGCCATCCATACCTGCTCTCCATTTTCAGAGGCCTGGGGCATGCTATATCTTTGAGAAAGGGAAGAGAACAAATGCTTAATTAAACAGCTATTATGTGCCAGGTATTGTGCTAGGAATTTTATGTAAGGATACTTTCTCTGGAAAGTAAAAATGAGGAAGAGGAAGAAGAGGAGGAGAAGGCGGGGCTCCAGCTGGTGGTATCTGTTCCATCAGGGAAAAGAAAGGGGAGAATTTATGTTTTGATTTTCATTTGTCCAAATACTATGCAGGGATATGATTTTCTAAAGACCAATATAGTGACCAGGTGGAACAAGGAACAAATTTGGGCAGCTCTCTGAGTTGAAGAAAATACTTGTAAATTTGCCACCTCCCTTTCACCCTCTCATTCCACCCTTTCTCCCCTCCCTACCCTAAGATGAAATGATCTGGGACAAACTAATTGAGAAAACTAGTAGTGCATGCCTTCGGGAGGTTTTATTAATGGAACCAGACACACTGCTATAACAGAATGTACGACTGCTTTTTTACATTGATCTAATTAGAACATTTACATACTGAATGCCTCCTGGACAATTCCCTACCAATGACACTTACTGTGTGCACTAGGCAAGACTACTCTTTAGGTGAAATTGAACAAAGAAGTCATCAAGTCTCCTTTTTCTCTAGGAAAAATAACATTGTCAAGGTTATTAACAGTCAATAAGCTGTCATAGGCTCAGCATGGATGGGGATATTGTGTTTCCTTGTGCTTATGAAAGATGGGAAAACTGGAAGTTCTTTTCACCCTGATAAGGAAAATACCCAACATGAGGAGAAGCAGCAGCTATGTGATTCTGAGCACAGAATGGGAGTAAGAACAGGGTCATGCTGTACTGATTATCTGCTAATAAAATGCAAAAATGTTAGATAATTTCATCAATATGTAGTTAATACTAATATGGTTAATATTTCATGACTGGGTGATATTTTATAATGATAAATATTTGTATAGATCTTAGCTCTTTTTATTCTTATATCAACTGTATGAAATCAGTGATTGGTTTTAGAGATGAGATATGGGAAATGGAACACATGGCCAAAGTCACTGATGGCATCAGAGGCAGAGTAGGGCCAGAACAACTCCCAGTTCAAGCTCTCTTTCATATATATATGTGGAAAAAATATTTTCCATGTTTGATGTCTCTACCATTTTTAACACATTCCTCATAGGAACCCAGCCACTGACCCTCTTCCCTCCACTAAAAACAAACAATTTTTTGTAATGTTCTTCATTGTCTGAGCTTCCATGAGGTGGGAGATGGAATCTTTGTATAAATTTAGTACAACATAATATTTACAACACATTGATTGGTGGTTTATAATAGGGGTTATCTGAAAAGGGACCTGAAAAAAAAACACAAATTTTTTCAGAACCCCAATCTCAAAGGGAAATTCAATTGAAAGCCACTATTTAGATACTATCCTGAAGGGAACTGCTTCCATGTCCCAGTTTTAGACAAGATTTCAAGGTTCTATAAAGTTCAGAAATATGATGATATGAGTAAAAATAGATACTTGCATAAACTAATACATGAAATGCTAAAAAGGGAAAATAATTATGGATTTCTTTGCCTTCTCTCTACATTCTGCTTTATTCTCTTTTTTAGTCCTCATCTTTATTCACAAAAGATAGGAAGCTAACCCACTTAGAATGAGATTAAAATTTTTCATAAAATGATTGAAGCACAATCTTGTATCCCTAAACTAAAGACATATCAAGCATCTTCTGTGGGGAAAAAAAAAACCCAGTTCACATTCAAAAGAGATCACAAGAAAGATATTTCCCTAGTCAAAAGGCATTAGTATGCAAAATATATTAAGTACTGGAATCACATTAAAGAGATGGCAGACCTGATCAAAACAAGGCCATTTATATCGTTGACCAACAGCTGAACGAACATTGTTTCTGACCATGATGAGCTTTTTATGGATAGTCAATGCTCACAATGTTGGAGGAACAGATCGTTCAGACACAAGCCAGACATTTACAGAGAAGTCATTCATCCCAGATGCTCTTATTTTCCTATTGAAAATTTTTCACCAGTGGCTCAATAATTATACTGTTGCATATACTCTGCAAGCTAGACATATGCGTTTCTTTATGAGACCTTGAGGCCTTGTCTGGGCAGCACATTCAGTTGGCCTCTAGCCTAGTGACCTAGTTGTAGAGACTCCATTCCACTGTCTCTCCAGCTTTGTTCAGGCTCAAGGAAGTGCAGCTCCTCCTCCTTTCAACCCACAGAGAACCAACAACCATAGAGATGATTAAATTTTCTGTACAATTACATATGTTTATCACATTACAACTCAAATATGCAGGGAAAATGTGACTCCTTTATGACCTACTTCATATTCTTCATGAAGGCTTCAATCAATTAAGTAATGGAGGGAAAATTAAATTTAATATGGATTAAATGTAATCTGAGTCAATAATTGAAAATCTCTGTCTCTTAGTTTAAATCAGCCTTTGGAAGATGTTGTTAGATTTTTTCCATGCCTCCTCTGTGGCAGTCCTAAAATAGTGTCCTGGTATATGATGAGAGGCTTATCAAACTTCACGATACTGGTATTAATGGGATTTCTTGGACTTGTACTAGTTCTTGGACATGCAATCACTCTCTGGAATCTTCTGCGTAATGGCTGGCTTATTCCCATATAGGGCTATTCTGTTATACTCCACAGCTAATGCCTGTTAATGAGCTAGTGGTAGATTCTTTCTGGGGTTGGTCATTGCTTGGTAGCCCATCCTATGGACTTGATCTCTGCTCCACACCCCTATTATTGTTGGTGCCACAGACCCCTTTGAGTCTCTGCCACATTCTCTATCCCTCTCCTGTCCTCCATTATTCTTCTCAGTCACTGACATGTCAAGCTCCAGGGTTGCCCACCAATCCTCGTCTGATTATTTATGTCACATCATAACAAATGAAGACCCTGGAGTGAAAACCAAAATTTCTATCTGCTTGAGCCCTCTACTCTGCTGCCTTACAATGTATGGGCTGCCCCATATTGGTGCAAGGGCACCGTGCCCAGTATTTCCACAGAGTTCAAAAAAAAATCAGTTGAACACAAGCCCCTCTACTCTATTTACATCTTAATCTGGTTAACTCACCTCCTCTCCATTCAGATCCTTGATACCTCAAAGAAAGAATGTTAAAAGACACAATTCTGATAATTTTCCTCCATTAGCCCACTCATCATCTTCCTACTAGTCCACAGATCTGAAGGATAGGGGAGTTGGGTGAGGGAGGGGATCTACTTTATCTACCTAACTGAATAGAACATTCCCTTATGTCATATGTTTCTCTCTTCCAAAATGACTTCCTCTTTTAATGGACAAAGTACTAATAATGGAAATTGCTTAATTATTAAGGGCAAATAAGAAATTTTATAAAATTCTTATTTTATACTTCTTGCACAGATTTAGGAGAAATTTCAGAGGCAGAAAAAAAAAAAAAGAAGAAAAGTTCTTTCAGAGTCAGCGTCTGATCAAAGACCATTTGCTTTGTCTTGGAACCTTACTAAACTGCCCCATTTTACAATCGTGTCCTAAGTCTTATTATGCAAGACTGAAGAGCATGTTTTATTTTCTCTCCTAATTATCTATACCCCTCTGCTATAAGCAATTTCTAGATAATAGCCTCAGTGTGAGCTAGTAGAATATCCTATTTTCACAACCTGTTTATTCTAGAAATTGTTTTCAAAGTTTCAAGGACAAAGTGAATACATTTCTTTTTTATAGTTATCTTCAGTCTTTGGTGATTGTTTGTTGCCCTGTATTTCACTTGGATAGACTAAGACCTTCGTAATGTTGGGAGATGGAGGAGACTACACAGATTCATTTTGGCTCTGTATACTCTTTGGTTACTACTACTAACATTCTTACCAAAAGAAGAAATTGACTTAAGTATTTAGCCAACTTTAATAAAACCCCTAAAGTTTAAGTAGTCAATTCTAAATGCTTTCATTGAACAAATTTCCTCTTTTATCTTTCAACTGGACTTTTTTCCCCAAACAAAAGTAGAACTTACAAGCATTTTTTATTTTTACGAGAAAGAATAAGTGATCTCCTTCTCGATGTTCCACTTCAGGGCCCAGTAGCCAGAATCAAACTATCCTTGTGATATGGTTTGGCTGTGTCCTCACCCAAATCTCATCTTGAATTGTAGTTCCCATAATCCTCACATGTCGTGGGTGGGATCCTGTGGGAGGTAATTGAATCATGAGAGCGGTTACTCCCATGCTGCTGTTCTTGTGATAGTGAGCTCTCACAAGATCTAATGGTTTTATAAGGGGCTTTTCCCCCTTTTGGTTGGCACTTCTCCTTGCTGCTGCCACGTGAAGAAGGCTGTGTTTGCCTCCCCTTCTGCCATGATTGTAAGTTTCCTGAGGCCTCCCCAGCCATGCTGAACTGTGAGTCAATTAAACCTCCTTCCTTTATACATTATCCAGTGTCAAGTATATCTTTATTAGCAGCATAAGATTGGCCTAATACACCTTTTCCCTCAAGAAAAAAGTTCATCCTGGCCAGTCGCAGTGGCTCACACCTGTAATCCCAGGACTTTGGGAGGCCGAGGCAGGTGGATCACTTGAGGTCGGGCGTTCGAGACCAGCCTGGCCAAGATGGCAAAACCCCATCTCTACTAAAAATACAAAAATTAGCTAGGCGGGGTAGCGGCCGCCTGTAATCCCAGCTACGAGGGAGGCTGAGGCAGGAGAATCACTTGAACCCGGGAGGCGGAGGTTACAGTGAACCAAGATTGTGCCGTTGTACTCTAGCCTGGTTCACAGAGCAAGACTCCATGTCAAAAAAAAAAAAAAGTTCATCCTTCTCCATCCCTCAGCTAGAAAGATAAAGCAGTGTTTTCTGTGTGACTTCCACAAATTTTCTTCACCAGCACATGGCCTTTACTTTCAGAGAACTTTTTAACAGAGAAATCACTGACTCCTCTGAGTTTGCTGCTCCGTCCTGTGCTGTCTCAGAACTGATTTTGTCTATGCCATTCTTCTGATAGATTAAAAATAGCCACCCCCCTCCCCACCACCGAAAAACAATCTGCCCCACAGAGGCTATTCAATATAGCTACTTAATAAAGATAACATGTGGAGAAGGTTCTGGTCTGAAAGTCCACAGGGTTTGATTGGCACAATTGACTAAAATAGCCTGTGGTGTACCCCTAGCATGACAAACTACCCCAGATCCAAAAGTTGGTATAACGTGTCTGAGACCAGCACTTCATAATCTCCATCACATAGTAAGTATTATTGTTATCTTGACAAAGAAATAGTGCTGCTGGCTAACACGTTTGGCTAAGGTGTTAGAGATACCACATAGCAATTTGTTGTTCTTTTTAGTGTTAAGCAGACTATTAAAAATCATAATGCCTCATATACTTTACATAAAAATACTACTTGTGGTCAAAACAAAACATACCTTTCATGTCCCAAGCATATATACATGCAATGTACTCTCAAATTTGAATTCCTCTGTTGTCTAAACAGCAAAACTTATGAATAGTGAGAAGATGGCATATATTTAACATATTTAATATTGCATTTTATAAGATGCAATACACAGATTGTCACACAGCAATTCTAGAGAATAAATACCAAGATAGTGCTAAGATTTCATCAATGGTATGATTTACAAGATCATTGTTAAGGATTTCAGAATGAAAGCTCATTTTCTTGGTAGGCTTCATGTAATACCAGTCCAAATTTCATTCAACCATAAAAATCATTGTGAACTAATATGATAGGAAATTAGATGAGCCATAATGTCTAGGCAAAATCAGCTAAGTTTAAAACGTAATGGCATATATAAATGTATATATTACAAATATAAATGAAACAGATCACAGGGCAGTCAAAAAGTGACAGCTGCTTTAATTCGTAGGAGTTTAGACTTCCAGCCCCTCTGGAAATTATGAAATGAGGAATAACAAAAAAAAAACTACCCCCCATTATTATCCAAGCACAAGTGGTATAAGATCATTTATCTTGATGTATGTCACCTTAGAGCACATATTATCCCTATCTCTCAAAGTGTTTTTTCCCCCTTATTTCATCTCTGACATTCATTGTAAATTTAATGATCCACATACGATTTGCTGGTGTCTCAGTCTGGTGTTTTGAATCATGAAACTAGTGCTAAATTTATGGCACTGCAGTACCACTTAGTGAATCATTAAGCAGTACAGTGATTTTAATGATTTGGATCATACTGGACCTCATCACTGTATAATGAGGTTCCATTTAGTGTAAATTTTATGTAAAAATTCAATTTGCAAACCAACAACATGAAACTACAACATTTTTTCTAACTTGACATTGTATTTCTTTATCACATATTTCTATTGGGTTCTACTGTTAAGTTCATTAAAAGAATACTTTATTCTATTTTCTTTTTATTAGCATAATATTTAAATGATCTCAAGAATGTAAGTGACCAGTAACACCTTACCCCATCTTCAACTTTTTCACTGTCAAGTTTACTCAACTCAAAGATCTCAGAAATAATTGTAAACTTTTATGTGGTTTTAATGTCTTTGATACTGTGCATTCACTTTATCATTCACAGCTAAATTGCTGTACAACCTGTCTTTCATTACCAGGACAGATTACAAATGCAGAAAAGAAACAATGGTTTGGGTATGTCTCTCTCACCTTTTCCATTTGATAAAAGTCCATAACCTTTGACAATTATGCTTTTTCTTCTGAGGAGATAAAGCTTAACATTCTAAATGATATTGAGTTAAAATGCCAACTATAGTTTAGCTATTTCATATCAAACAATTAGTTGATTGGGTGCTTAATGATAACTTTTCAATTAGCAGAAAGGGAAAATAAGGGTAAGAGAGGTTAAAATATCCTGACCAAGGTTATACAGTTATTATATGATTTCAAGAAACAAATCTATGTCCCTGGACTCCAATTGCTCTTCCTCAAATTCATTTAAAAATTAAAGAGTAGGCGGGCGCGGTGGCTGGCTCAAGCCTGTATCACAGCACTTTGGGAGGGAGACGGGCGGATCAGACGAGGTCAGCGCGATCGAGACCTATCCTGGCTAACAACATCGTGAAAAACCCCGTCTGGTACTAAAAATACAAAAAAAAAACCTAGCCCGGACCGAGGTGGCGGAGCGCCTGTAGTCCCAGTCTACTCGGGACGCTGAGGCAGTGAGAATCGCGTATAACCCGGGAGCGGAGCTTGCAGTGAGCTGAGATCCGGCCACTGTAACTCCAGCCTGGCGCGAGAAGAGAAAAAGCGAGACTGCCGTCTCAAAAAAAAAAAAAAAAAAAAAAAATTAAAGAGTAGCACAATAATATATTCATACTATGTCTGTAAAATAAATTTCTGATTTCATGTTTTATATTTCAGTTTCCTCTGCATCATTGATGAGCATGTCTGCATAGTGGCCTGCTTCACCGTGTATTAAACGATGGCTTTAAAACTGAGTTCTAACAAGAATAGTAATAATAGTAAGATCATAAGGTACTCTGAAGCTGAATTGTTTCCAGTCTGCATGCTTAGTAAAGTATAATTTTTAAAACTAGTTCCTTGACCTAAGCACATGTTATTCAAAGGGCTAAGCCCATAGATGGAGAATGCATTTCTTGCTCATGCTAATAATACATGTTTAAAAAAAAACTTAAAAAGGGTTGAAGAGAAATCAAATACCTATTCTAAATAGATCCATGTTTCCAATAGAAGCAATAAGTTATGTTGTATTTTAAAGTCACAAAGAACGAGGGGGTCCAATCTCCCTAAAATTCACACTTATCTCTTAATTTACTAAGGATTGAAATAGAAAACATAAAACATTGCCTCTTCAAGATTTATTTCTATGTATCAGGAAAACCAGTGTGTCTTATTCCAGTATGTATACTGAGAAGGTTAAAGCATGGAAAGAGCTTTTAAAATTACCTCTTCTCAGGCCTGGCCCAGTGGCTCATGCCTGTAATCACAGCACTTTGGGAAGCCGAGGAGGGCAGATCATCTGAGGACAGGCGTTCAAGACCAGCCTGGCCAACATGGTGAAACCCTGTCTCTACTAAAAATACAAAAATTAGCCAGGTGTGGTGGTGCACACTTGTAGTCCCAGCTACTTGGGAGACTAAGGCAGGAGAATCGCTTGAACCCAGGAGATAGAGGCTGCAGTGAGCCGAGATCGTGCCACTACACTCCAGCTTCGGTGACAGAGTGAGACTCCATTTCAAAATATAAATAATCTTTTTTCCAGATAGATGAGGTCACAAAAGCCACAAAAGACACTGACTTCCCAAAGGCTCCCAAAGAGCAGATCCTAGTTGGGCAGTAGCTATCACATGCCCTGGGGACCCTGACAACTTAAGGGCTTTTAATCCTCTTTTCCTAAGCTTTGTTGTCATTTTTCATCTTGTTTGGACTCCAGCTGTTGCTTGGGAAGGGTTTATACTTGAGTATGAGAATGCGTGTGGATGAGAACAACACAGAAGAAAGGGGTGCATCAAGTAGTGGATGGCTGGCCAGCCTAGGGTTCTTTCATCTCAACTTCTCAGTGTTACTTCCTATTTCCAACCCATGTCAAATGTCTACATTTTACATGAATCACACTCAATTTTTTATAATTAGTAATAATCTCCAGAATAACGACACATATTACTCTTCTGCATAATAGCTGTACTTACTCCTTTTTAAATAAGAAATAAAACTATGCAAGTAGTCAAGACTTAATTCAAATTTGCCACTCTGATATCAAGGCATGAAACATCTCAAAATACTATGATTCCAATGCGGTCAACCAAACATCCTAATTTAAATGGGAAGATGTTGGAGAACACACTAACTTGGATGTGGTTCAATGTGGAGTGTAACTGGAGCTAAGGCCTGAAAAGGCAGATTAGGTTCAGATTGTGGCAGCCAAATAATTTAAAGATGAATTGCGTAGCTACTATGGGAAATAAAATGAGGAAGTCTGGAAAGGGATTTGTACTTAATCCCTAAATCTCTCCAAATAGATGTCTATTTTGATCACATTTCTTTCCATGGCACCTATTCTTTCTGCCTCACTTGGTCTGCACAGCTATAGTCTTGGTGCCATGGTGGAGATAAGCCCTTTAAAGACATTCTCCTGGTTTTCCTCTAGGGTCTTCTTCATCACCCACTTGTTTAGGGGTCCCAGAGATATTTAGCAAGCAGAGTCCTTGTGAAGGGTGTTTTCCTGTCAAGTGATTAAGTGGTCGCTCTGCTACTATCTCAACCTAAGAGAGATGCAGGCTCCGCTGCCGCATCACTAAGATTCCTGTAGAGTTGCAGCCCGAGTGCCAAGGGCCCAGCCTCTGAGATGCCCTATGACCCTTCCTACCAAGTCCTGCATCTTGCCAAGGGCCCGAAGAGTTTGTAACATTCCTTTGTAGTAGTCTTAAGGACTCAATCCCTAACCCAGAGGCGGCCACTTCCAGCTTTCTTCCTCCAAGTCTTTTTCTCTCTTCTTGTCCCCTCTAGGATATAGACTGTCACATAACGTCCTTAAAGAGACTTGGCTTTCAGAAACTAAAGCCAGCGATAAATATGGGTTGGATGCCAGAAAGAAGTTGAGCAGTATCTTCAAGAAAATAATGTTTTCTGCTCTGCAAAACAATGACCTTGAGGCAAGGAAACAAAAAGTTCTGATTACTTTCTTGGCAGAAAAGAGAAGGAAGAAAAGACAAAAATTTGGATTTGTCAAAGGATACTCATCCCGCCAAACAGATCAATCACAACAGCATTAACTGAGGATTTACTGTCTACAGAGCTCTGTCCTCATCCCTGTGGAGTAGTAACTAATAATAATCAAACATTTATTGAGCACCTACTATGTGCCAGGTACAGTGACAACAGTCCCCGTCATTGAGTCATTCACTGTCAAATTAGGGAACGGTCTGTATTTATAATACAAGATTGTACTGGGATAGGGACTGAAGGATTATCTATCATAGCTTAAGTGGCAGAAGGTTAATCTATAAGTACTAAGAAGTCATTGTGGAATCACTGAGTGCTTTCCATAACTCACTGATGATTGCCCTGGGAAGTGACAGCAAAATTATACTCACAATGCTACAAATGGAAAATTATTACAGAGGGAAAACATGGCAGGAGTAGGGTCTCCAACTGTTCCACTGCAAATTCAGGGCTCTTGGTTAAATCCTCACTTTTGATTAATTCAGTTCCACTCTGCTCATGGAAATGCTTACGTATGAGTCCGTTTTCACAAGTCTCAGCACCATCTTGGTGTGACCAGCCCCTTCTGTAATTGCCATTTTTGGAAATTTATCCAAGATTTAAAGAAATGTAAGAAATTAGGACCTATAATGCACACTAGAAAGCTTGATAAAAATGCATCCCTTTTGGTCCTTCTCTAAAAGTTGATCCTTGAAAAATCTCAAAACAGTAATTTAACTATGTTTTAGTGAATGGATGAGTATTTTACTTCAAATATTTTAAACTTGCAATTATATCCCATTGGGTTGGTCTTTAATGCTTTTGTAAGATGAGGATCAAGGAAAGTGAAATGATATTTAAACCTCACTAATTAGGCTGCTAAGAGAAGAATCCATTAGGATGAAGAGTAGACCCTCATCACTATGCAATTCTCTCTTTTTTAACCCATGAACTCAGTTTTAAAGACAGGATTCCTTCCCTCTCCCTGCCTTTTACCAAAAATTCTAAGTGATGAAAAGTTCTATAAACATACATAAACTTAGGCTAGCAAGATTTCTTGTTAATTACATAATAGTAAAACCTCCATCTTCAAGTCTTGTGTTCACATTTCACTTCTCTGCATAGTATTTATTATAGCAATTTCTAAACTTTAGTAATTAAATTTCAGTTATTCTGGGTTTAGGACCAGGTTCTTGTCTGATTCCAGTCCCTTGCATGCGGCAAGCCGTAAGATTAAAGTTCCCTGAACCTAAATGGTCAAACCCCTTTGAAAAAAGAAAAAATGATCTAATTAGTCCAACATATGTAAATAGCAATCAATTAGTATTTTACAGCAAAAATAACATGTAATGTGTACAGCCTACACAACTCATTACAGTACTCCAGGACAAATTTTAACACAGGATGGAATTCTCAATTACACAGACTTCATGAAACATGAAACTTTACTTTTAAATGTTTTTCAAGCTTTCTAAATAAATGATGATTTAGGAAATGATGATTTAGCTGTAGGAAAAACATACTTAGCAACAAACCTGAACAGCAATAATTATCCTTGGAATTTTTGTCATCTATGGTAAGGCCCCTGATCTAGTTCTGGGTTAATGGCAATATGTGCTATGCAGGACAGTTCCTGAGCCAGGTCCATCCTCAACAACTTTGGAAGTAGGAATGAAGGTCCAGGTACTCCAGGAACTCCAGATTAGGTGGCCCATCTTCTCCTAGCCTCCATATCACTCTTTCAGGACTGAAGGGGGGACCCAGAACTCCAGGGCCCCGTGGCAAGACCTTATCCTTTCGTTTCCTAACATCCAGCACCTCTACACCTACTGTCTGCCCTGAAGCCATCAGGATGAGTCTCACTTGCCCTTTATCCTTTTATTCATTTACTTATTTATTTTTTTGAGACGGAGTCTTGCTCTGTCACCAGTCTGGAGTACAGTGGCACGATCTTGGCTCACTGCAACCTCCGCCTCCCAGGTTCAAGTGATTCTCCTGCCTCAGCCTCCCGAGTAGCTGGGACTAAGGCCCACACCATGACACCCAACTAATTTTTGCATTTTTAGTAGAGACAGAGTTTCACCATGTTGGCCAGGATGATCTCGATCTCTTGACCTTTTGATCCACCCACGTTGCCACCTTGGCCTCCCAAAGTGCTGGGATTACAGGCATGAGCAACTGTGCCCAGTCCCCTTTATCCTTTTTTACACTGGTCACATGAAGCCCAGGACTCCCAGCTAGTCCCTCACTCCATGTACCCTAATTGTCACGTGGCTGCAGAGCAGAGAAGCAACAGAAATCCTACCCACAGCCCCTGGTACACTCTTTCCCCCTTCACTGCATCATTTTCCTACATTGCATTTATCATCAGCTGAAACTCTACATTTATTTTTGCCTTGCTGATTTTCTCTAGTAGAATCTATGGTGGCTGAGGGCTTATCTGTTTTCAGCTCACAGCAAATAGAAAGTGCTCAATATTGAAAAAAATGAGTGGATAAATGAATGAAATACAAGTAAATTATAAATCTAATTCAAACCAAATTATGTTTATCATGCATCTAAACGTGTCAGGCACCTGCATGTCTATGTCACGAGTTAGGCATTAGAGATACGGAGATGAATGGACCTGGTGCCTTTATTCTACTAATTCTTGATACTCCATACCTAATATTTGAATTAAAAAGATAGACAGATGGATAGATGATAGAGATAAAGGAGGCTTTGTAGCCATGCCCTAGAAAAAATATTACCAATTTTGAATATCCCATTTATACAGCACTATTAATTCCATCTCCATAATACAAAGTACAAATATGGTGGGCCTTTTCATCACCTATAATTTTTTATATGTAGACATGTAAATTTATAACATTACAGGCAATATTTAGTGAGAAATGCATATTTTGCTAGGACTCAGAATCAAATTCTCTCGAATACCCATAAAAATAATTTGTTTGAATAGGAAATTTTCAGTGAGGAAAATATTACACCAAAAGACATTGAAAGTCAGAAGAGAAAACAAGGTTGTTAGTAGGCTTTTATGCAATTTATAATAACCTATCTCTAGAGGGGTAAAAATGGTCCCATTTCTCATTGTTGGCAATTCTTCTCAATGACCAATATGTCTACCAACATTTTCTTTTTGAAAATACAGTCAAAGTTGCAACAGAAGAATCACAGATGCAATCAAATTCATACTAATGGTTGAAATGCACCATATGCGCTCTGATACCTATGCACAATAGGGTGCAGGTTTAATGACTTTCTTATTGTGCCCCTGTTGTAATTAGGTATTAAAGGACATATGGTATGCTGCCGCTTTAACAGTGAATTTCCTTGTTTTTTATTGTTTTCTATCAGAAGCTTAACAGTCTTTCAGGGTAGTATTAGTAGTGAGAATTAAACCACATGTTGATTTCATTTTTTTAAACCTTGGAATCTCATCTTGATTAGCCTTATTAGTGTAGTGCCAAAGAAAACATCCAAATCGTTTTTCAGTAAATATGAAGTAAAATACGTTTGAATTGGTAAGAAATAAGTGAAAACTCCAATAGAAATATACACTTATGATTTTATATGCAGAGATTTAGTAACCAAATAGAAACTCATGTGTCCAGAAAGCGCTAAAGTTTGATGGTTTAGAGGTGTTTCAACCTTCTTTCAAAATATTTATAGAAATCATTTTTGATAGGCAACTACTATATAAGAGATAGAAATCTCTTATATGATTGGTAAATAATTCAATAAAATCTCAAATATACTCATAACAAAAATCCAACTGAAAACATAAAAGTCCACTATGCAAGAGCATTGGAAGCTGTGAATCATGATGTTTAGTTTAACTTGTTCAAACACAACCTAAGGTTTTTCAGAGATGCAAAGGCCATGATTTATGAAAATTTAATACATTTGAAGAAAATCTGGATCAACTCAGAAGTCCATTTTTATCACTAAAAAAAAATTGAGAGACAAAGATATGATGACAAACTATACTTTCAAGTCATTCAAAACTTTACCTTAAACTTAATTAAAGCTTTCTCACATTTTGGCATATATAGTCAGTCATCCACAACCATGGGTTCCACATCTGTGGATCCTACCAACCACAGATCAAAAATAGTTGAGGAAATAAATGGTTACATCAGGACTGAACATGTACAACATTTTTTCTTATTATTCCATAAACAATATAGTATAACAAGTATTTACATAGCATTTATGTTGTAGTAGGCATTATAAGCAATCTAGAAATGATTTAAAGAATACAGGAGGATATACATAGGTCATATGTAAATATGACACCGTTTTATATCAAGGACTTGAGCCTCTATGAATTTTGGCATTCTCAGAGGGCCCTGGAACGAATCCCCCACGGATGCCGAGGGACAGCTGTATACCAACCAAGCACTCAGTAGCTTTAAATGCAAATGGTCCTTAGCATCTGGAAGGAATGCTACGGATTCTCAGGAAGAAATTTTTATTGGATGCTACAGCATTACACTTGGGCTTTACCAGATTTCTGCATTTCAGGTCAGGGAAAGGAGAAAGATCTTATCATGCAAGTTTATATTCTTCAGTCATAAGCACGGCTACACATCCCGGTCACAGTCAGCACGAGGGCACATTACAAGATAGCCAGCCAGGCTTCCAAATGAGCCATGAAGATTAATAAAATACAATCTCCAGCGGATGTTGGCACCTCCCTGTCAGGCTAGCTAATGAGTACTGTGTTACTGTAAGAGTCAACTGTCACATTATCTCTGGACTAATAAATGGATTCTAAGACAAATAACAATACACAACTAAAATTCAGTCTAAAAGAGCTTTTCATTTATTGCAGACTGGTGCATCCCCAAGAGGCTTTCCAGCTGTCGGCACCATAAGCATTGTCAATTTTTATAGGAAGTATTCAATAATGGCAAAGTCAGTTTGGGCAAAAGAAACCTAGAATTGTTTTTCAAAATTCAAAGTTTAATATTAACAGCAAACTATTATTACTAAGTTTAATTCATATGTATCCAAGTGACTTATAATATGTAGAAAAAATTGTGTTTAACCTGAGTCTACCAAAAATATAGTGGACAAAGTTTGTTTAGGGGAAGTGGTCAGTTCATATTTGGGGGATTTTAAAATTTAAATAAGAATCCATCTTATATCTGTTAGAAATTAACTTCACTTCAGACATGAAATCTCTCTGCAGCCTTTTTTTGTGTATGACATTCTAGAATTCATAACAGAGGAAAGAGCCTACATAGGAACAATAAATATGGATATCACATTTATTAACCAATTTCCTCCTATTGTAGTTTGGGTATCCTTGAATGTATTCTGATTAGGAAAGTATATCTCGAGTATAATAACAAGAAATGATTACTGAATAGTTACAAAAAATCAAATTTTGTGATATTAAGTGTGATGACTAAAGTCAGGGATATAACCTGAAAAAATATTCTATCTAGTTTTTAATTACTGAGAACAGAGGGAGGGAGGGAGGAAGAAAGGGAGGGAGGGAGAGAGGGAAGGAAGGAGGGAGGGAAAGAAAGAAAGAGGGAAGAAAGGTAGGTAGGTGTAGGGAAGGAAAGGAAGAAGGTAAGGGATTAAAGAAGGTAGGAGAGAAAATAGAAGAAAAAGAAAAAAATGTCTAACACGTCCATATTACTCCTATCATTTATAAAAACATAATAAATTGTAATTTGCCTCATGACATCACAGAAAGTAGTTGTCAAACAGATTTGGTGAAGAGGTTCATCTACTCACTGACTTCTGTGAGAATTTCAGAACAGGAAAGAAGTACTAAAGAATTAGTATAATAGATTGGATCTCTAGTCTATCTTGTCCCACATTCTAAATTACAGAGATAGCTTAGGGCTTATGAGGAAATGCTTATTCCATTTGTCTTCAATTTCTATTACTTGTATATTGCAATCTGACTCCAAAAACCTGAGAAATCTTTCTTTATCCCTTATAATAATAGACACAATGTACTCTGTGCTGTATCTGGCACATAACAGGTACTTAAAAAATATTTGTTCTCTCCCTCCCTTTTACTCTCTTTCATTTCCTCCTTTCCCCCCACCCACTAGTCTGTCCTACACTTTAGAAGATGAATTGTCCAGAAGATGGAGGTCGGTTGTTCTGGAGGTGTGGATTCTATAAGTTCGTCTGCTTTTCCCTGGTCCCCACCGTTGATGTAAGATATTCATAAAGATTTTAACGATTAAAGAATTACATTTTATTCCAATACCGGAATCATTTCATAAAATATTGGTTTGATTTAATAAGTAAATGAGATAAAATAAATGTTAGCTACTACCATTACAATTACATTGTTATCAATATTATTATTATTAATACATTGGTTGACAAAGAACTTCCTGTGTATTTTCTTAACCTATGTCACCGCCAGATGTGACGGGCTCCCTGGTTTACTTCCTTCCATTTGAAGTAGTGCTTCCCTTTGTTTCCTGTGATTCCCACAGACCTTGCAGAAAAGGGTTCTGAGTAATGTGCAAAATGTCAACAATAAAAACAAGGGTTAAGCTCTATGTGCCAGGCACTTTACATGCATTATTTATTTAATCCTCACAATAACTTAAAGCTAAGTACCATTATCCTGATTTTACAGAGGCAAAAACTGAGGCTTCGAAAGTGAAATAACTCAGTCATACACTGAGATGTAATAGAGAGTCAGGGTTCAAACCTACGCTGTCAGACTCCCCGTAAGAATAGTATTCTGCCACCAAAATGAAACCTCCAGCTGGACCCTCCCTTTTAAGGTGCTCTCTGAGGAACGGATTATGATCAATGTTTGACGTTCTTTTTGTAAACCAGCTGTCCCCAGAATTCCCAGAGAACCCCCTTAACCTTACTCAACTCTGTTTAGACTGTCATAGAAATATAGTGGAGCAGCAGCAGTCACATAATTTCATCAGCCCGCTGAGAGAGCTCAAATGAATCACGTGTGTGAACCAACTGGAAGAACCATCTATAAAAGATTTTCCCCTCTTCCACCCAGTTCCTAAGAGATGCATTGTTGTACACCGTCTATGAAAGATTTTTCTTCCTTCTACCCAGCTCCAAGAGATGCATTGTTGTATGTTCCAGGCCCCGAAAGGAAGATTTGCAGTAAATCACATGTGTCGGTAACATTTGCAGATTGTTTGTCAGGGTACCGAACTACAAATGGCTGAGCCAAAAGCCTGAATTAATTGGAGAGGATGCGGTTAGTTCTCACTAAGCAGGCTCTCATAGGCTATCCCAGAAAAACACACTGCCCATCTTTGTTGTATCTTCTTTGTGTAGGGATGCTCTTCCAGTCCTGTCAGTTGCATGCCAGCTTTGTGGACCTGAAACTTTTTAAAAATTCACTTAAAAAAAATAAAGAGCATGTCCCAGAATAACAAACAAGGAATTTATATCTTCAAAATATGTAGATTTGAGATTTGTTTTGGACAAAAAAAAACTGTACAAGCTCTACTGAGCATCTGTAACGATGATATATCTACACATTATATGGCTGGCTATCTTTAGTTTGTTTTTATATCCTGTGGAGTGTGACATCTGTGCAAAAATTATGAACTGACTCATATACATGAGGTGCTTACTCAGAGTTTGAAAAATGGGCCTATTCTTCTACAGTTCAATTATTTATGAAGAAATTAGAAAGAAACTTTAAAATCTTGGAGTCTTTTTATTTATTTGTGTGTTATTCCAGTCATCCTGATCAAGCAGAAACTATCTGTAGCAAGAGTGAAGGTTTTTCTAAGTGGGTTAATTATATTTATTTTCATGGCCACCAGCTCCTCATTTGCTTTTTATAAATTACTCAGGGCAAGGGGCTAATCTCTGTGATCGCTCTCAATCTAGACGTAACAGCTCAACCTTTCATTTGAAGTGGATCTTTTCTATTACATCCCTTTTATGAACCACCTGTGAAAGGAAGGAAGGCTATATCCACATGGAGATATAGATATATGCATATAAAAATTTATAACTATTCCCTAATCACTCAGACGTGTAAGCTAAGCATCACTTATGATTGCTACACAGATACTATTATACAAAGAAGTACATTTATATGGAAAACTAAAGAAAGCTTTTATTATAAGAATAAATGCTCACTGATCCTTAACTCTAACTATCCTATTAATGCAACAATAAGGAGGTTCATTCATCTTTGTCAGTCCATACTTAAGCCCCCTTAAGTGGGTCTACAGGCAACTAAGAGAAATTAGATGATTCTCTCTTACTTTGCTATCCTGGCATGAAATTCTTCTCCCATCCCCAACTGCATTTTGTTCTACTTCAAAATAAGTTTTTAATCAGTATTCCAGTACTGGAATGGAAAGTTAATCATTTGTTTATTTTAAAAAATCTTCTTTGGGAGGCTGAGGTGGGAAGATCACTTGAAGCCAGGAGTTCCAGACCAGCATGGGCAATGTAGCAAGACCTCGTGTCTACAAAAAATATTTAAAAATTAGTTGGGCTTGGTGGCACATGCCTGTAGTCCCTAGCTACTCAGTAGGCTGAGGCGGGAGGATCACTTGAGACCAGGAGGAGCTCAAGGCTGCAATAAGAGGTGATCATGCCACTGCACTCCAGTCTGGGTGACAGAGGGAGACCTTGCCTCGAAAAAAAAAAAAAAAAAAAAAAAACAAAAAACTTTCTAAACGGCTTGTTTGTTCAAATGCATTTGGACATCAACCATAGTGAAGGGCAGGATTTGGGGGACAGTTGTAGAATATACATCTCCAGAATTACTGGCTTCCATCTTCCAGCCAATTCATCTTTGAAAGTTGAGTCCAGGGTAGAGTAAGAGAAACAGGAAGCATAAAATGTGATAAAGAGAATTGGAGGAAGAAAACTAATTTTCCTTGAGCAGCTATTGTTTGCCAGGCACTGTACATAGCCCATTAATTATGTTACTGAAAGGGATAAAGAAGGATCCTCCTAGTTTCTCAAGTTTTTGGAATTTACCTTACAATATGAAAATAGATAGTTAGAAATTTATGAGCTGGAGTCCACTTTTACTTCAGCTTTAGGCACCATCTATGTCTGAGACCAGACATGCACATCTCAAATACAGGAACTCTGTCTTCCTATGTAGCCGCTGTATGTAGCCGCTGCAGGGGGGCCAAGGCCAAGAGCCTGTTGTATTAAAAGCATTGTTTAGCAGCACCTTCATCCACAAATTGTAATGCTACCCCACATCATTTTACTGGTGTAGTTTGTTTTTTTTAGATTCTCAACATTTCCTTTTTTGTTTTTCAGAGACAGCGTCTTACTCTGTCACCCAGGCTGGAGTGCAGTGATGCAATTGCAGGTCACTGTAACCTCTGATTCCTGAGCACAAGCAATCCTCCCACCTCAGCCTCCTGAGTAGCTGAGGCTACAGGTGTAAGCCACCATGTCGGGCTAATTTATTTTACTTTTTTTTTCGTAGAGACAGGGGTCTTGCTATGTTGCCCAAGTTAGTCTCCAACTTCTGGGCTCAAGTGATCCTCCCACTTCAACCTCCCAAGGAGCTGGGATCACAGGTATAAAAGCTACCATGTCCAGCTCAAAGATTCCCTTTTTAAAACTACAAAGAAGGTTACACATTTAGTCAGTATTAGACACTGACTTGTCAGTTAATAGTCTAACTAGGATTAGTGGGAGAGGGTAGACCTTTGTAATATGGGACAGCGGTCTGAAAGATGACCTACCAGTGGAATTTAGGGAAAAGAAACCAATTTTGAAGGGAGGAAAGTGAGTTAGTGCCTGGGGAAAAAAGGCTGGATTGATACATAGTATTGGCTAGCTGTCTACATTTGGTATGTGAAACAATTGTATTAAAACACTGAGAAGAAATAAGACCATATCAACTGATATTTTTATAAATTCGATTGGTTGTTCTTTTTAAAAGTACAATGATCATGCAAATTCAGCTCCTCCCTCAAAAAAGGAGAGCTGTTTCTTGCTTCAATAAGCACTTAGCTTACAGCAAATCTCTCATGAACAATCAGTAAAATCAGCTGAGAGATACGAACATAAAGATATGAAGATAATTTTTGATTGCTAGAGACCCCCTAAAAGCTAGATTGTGACAGAGTTGGCAATACTGAGCTGTGAAACGCTACTTTACTATTGGGATTTTTTTTTTTCCTTTTCCATCTGTAAATACCTTGTTATTTAAAAAGAAAAAAAAATTAAGGGCACTGAAAAAATAGAAAAAAGCAAACCACTGACACGAGGCCCCTTTAATATTTTGCAAGGCTGACATCATCATTATTAATAAAGCATTTACAGAGGACCCACTGAGCACTGTGACATTCCAGCTTCCCACTCCTACTTCTCACCACGTTCTCCGCTGGACGCCAGCCTCTCTGTGCATAGTTAAACGTCTGTGATGAAGCCCTCTTGGTTTATTGTTAATTAACTTTAAGTCTAGATTCCCTCCACATACAACTTAAAATACAAATTGTACACACTTTGAACATAAAGTCTTTGAACATTCCTCACTAATTGTTTAAATGCTGTGTGGATTTTGTCTCTAGCAGTTGGTTTCACTTTAACCTTTGGACAAATTGAAAACTTCTTTTCAGTAAAACTCCACTCCTCTTTGTAGTCTTAATTTTGTACCACAGGGACTGTTTAATAAACAGTTTGCAGGTAAAAAGGAAAGACCTGATGACCCAGTATTCTCAGTTTTCCCAAATGATTAAACATGGAGATTAGTCAAAAAAAAAAAAAAAAGAAAAGAAAAGAAAAGAAATAGAAAAAGAAAGAAAACAGGATTATGATTGGTTACATATAAATAGGAACAGTTCCCTGAAGTCGTTAAGGGAGCAATAATGAGAGAAGAGTTGTTGCTAAAATTGATTTTAGGCGGAAGCCAGTTTCATTTCCCTAAAAAATCTTTTGTATATTTATTTAGTAATTGGTCATGAAATAATGCTTTAGACAGGCATTTTAGAAAGCATACCTCCTGTTTAATAAATCTAAGACTTTGATAATTATTAATGTACAAATGCCAGCCGAGAGATGCTTTATTCCCCGTGTCATGGTACAGCTATTAATGATACTCAAAGAAGTGAAAATTACCATTTCGGAAGTGTCCAAAGCAGTAAACTGGTAAACAAGCCTGCAGTTAGAGCTATGGATGATGTGAATCAACAAGGGTGAAAAGATTTGGTTACTCTGTGTATTAGTGTTAATAGGAATAGATTATAGAGGAATATTTGTGATGTGACCTTCTGTGCACTAATTGAAATAGTATTCAGAGTCAGCATTGGCGTAATCAAGTTAAACACGGAATCATAAATCATCATGAAAAGTGCTGTCACAACTTCGCCGTTAATGCCCTGGACTGCTGGGCAGCCTCGAGAAAATATCTGCTTTGCCGATCCTTAGGTTAATAGGAACAGAAATGGCATTTAAAGACTATTTGGATCAAATCTGCTCTGAGGTTGAAAGTGTTCCTCTGTTAATTTACTGGTAATTTGAAGTGATGTAGTTAGGGTTAGAAGGAGCACAGCTGAGCCCCTTATAGCAAAACAAAGGGCTGTGGGAGTTTCTTCTAATATTTATTTAATTGCTTTAGGGTACAATGCTAATCAGTTTTAGCATACATGTGTAGTGTCCTTTGTTTCTCAGATATAAAACAGTTGGCAAGGTGATCAAATGCATATCGTTAGCTTTATAGCTTGAGGTGATGCATTTGACGAGGATAACTTTAGCATCCTCATATTTGACAAACGGAGAAAACTTTTATTGTGTATACATAGAAATATTTCTGACAAATTAAACTATAATGTGTCCTGGAGAAAGAATAAGAATCTAACAGCAATATTTTTCTTATGAACATTTCTTATTGATTGAATAGTATCAAACTAACAGGCTTAAGAAAAATCACAGAGGAATTTGTTGAGAAATGATATATACTATTGCCAATAAAGCCCCGTGTCTCAATATAGAGAAAGGTTGTGCTAATTTAATCAGTTACTCATCAGATCCTGTAGACAATAAGATGTATGATGCTAAGAAGTAAAGGGCTTGTTTATTATAATTTGCTTCAAATGCTATAAATTAATAGAAATTTCAGCAGGCAACTGATAATAGAACCTTTTCAAAAGTATCATATTTTACTTCAAATCAGAAAGCAGTTCAAGTTTACCCACTTTTGAATATAATCTCTTTAAAACTTGGTGGGCAAGTTAAGTGCACCTTTGTTTGTTAAATAATCTTAGAAAGAAATTTCTTCCTAATTGTTGTTAACTTGAGTAGGAAGGAAATGGAAGAGTTATTCCCTTAAAGTTGAATATTCTTAAGTAACTATGAAAGTTTGAATGATATTACAATTTACCTATAGTAGACAAATGGATGTTATAGGAAATCTGAGGTTGTTTGGCAGTCTAGATACATCAGAGTTTTCTTCTAAAAGGAAGATTTGTGACTTTTGCAATTCTTTGGGCTATTCAAGTACCGTTTTCAGGATCTAGGAACTGGCAAGCTGCAGAGCCCAGGTAGCCTATCCCAGCCCAAACCCAGATTACAGAGAGGATAACTGAGGCTCTGAGTGGAGTGACTTGTCTAACTCCCCACAGCCAGCCGGGCTTTGTACTGCTTAATAACTAATCAGTGTTGATGTCTCTAAAACATTACCCTGAAAATTTTCACTTTAGAGTCTTACATGAAAAGTTTATCATTTTTTAGATGATACTTTGCTTCTTATCTATGGAATATTTTCAAAACTTTTCTACTTTCAACAATATTTAGTGAGAACTTTCCATTGATATCCTCAGTAGCCCATCAATTGCTGTCAATTAAAATATGCTTTCATAAAATTAGTGATTATCAGAAGTGATTTCTACAATGAAAGGATCAAAATGCTAGCTAACAAATTATCTTCACTACTTTTAAGAAACAGGGGTCAACATTTTAGGAAAATTTTTAAAGAATGTTAAAAATTTCAATCACTACAGTTAAATGAGGTATTAGTCATGGTACCATCGGCTGACGATATCTGCATTAAGTTTTCTAACAATAAAATGAGTTAGTTGTCATAATACAGTAAATTATCTGTCCTTTGAATAGAAAACTGGATCTACATCAAATAAGCAAGGTGCACAAAAGGAAGGAAGAATCTTTACTCAATGTGGGAAATGTTATCTTCCATCCCTTCTTTACCATCAAAGATAACAAACATGAATTAGACACGGTTGCTAATGCTGTAAACTCAGTCTAACAGGGACATATCCCTAGAATGGCAGAGTCAGATGCAACCTTAAAAATCTCATAGTGGGTTAGCCACAGATTTAGAACTTGAAACCATGTCTCCAGATTTCTAATCCATGGCCCAGCCTTCACCAGAGTTTTCCAAGTGGCCTGTGGAGCAGAGGACAGCCCATCCCACCTCAATCTGAAGCTCCAGAATGACTGGGAACAGGAAAGGAGGGATGCTAGGGATAGTCCCTGTAAATTAAGGGCTCTAAGAACCCATACAAGAGCATCAGCACTGGCTGAAGTCAGTCCAATAACACAACCATTCACAATGGAATGCCATCCCCTAACCAGAAGATCTGACCGGGAGCTGCAAAAGAAAATCTCACCCTTATTGGCAACTAGTGACTTGGTGTTTCTCACCATTCAGGGTAGGTGCTATGGTGTAATACCAATTAACATATAAAGCTATCAAATACATGTTTTTAAAGGCATTTTCCTCTCATGTATTGCTATCTATTGCCTTCTAGAAGCTCCATGTGACTCCTAATTTGGAGTTTTCTTTCTCATTCATCTTTATAATGACCAAGAACAGTGTCTGGTACACAGTAGGTGCTATATCAATATTTGCTAAAATTTTAAAGTTATCCAAGTTTGTTATTTTGCATGTCAACTCTATAATCATAATTTTAAGTCTTTAAGATTCTTAAATGATGGGCTTTTTAGAGGTGCAATAGAAGTGTGAATAGAATTGACATCTAAGTGGAGATGTTGTACTTCAGCATAGTAATTCCACATCTGACACTAATTTTAAAATCTTTTCTCCCAAATGCCTGCTCACTACCTTGGCTTTATAGGCCAAACTGCCATCCGTGAGCAAAGCTGCGTGTCTCCTCCACTTGAAGAGCCCCAGGAGCATAATATAGTCAGTGGGAGTTCAGGACAGAAAAAAATATACACTGCTTTGCACACAGCCTGAAAATCAAGGCATAAAAGAGGGAAAATAAATCAATGAGCCCCATTCGGCCTTTGCATGCATAATTCATCAGTAGAAATAAGTATCTAAAATGTTTTACCTGTAAGTGTAGGATAAGTTACTTCATTTTTAAATATCTAAATCATAGTTATATCCCAGATAATTATAATATTGATAATTTGAACTATATAAGCTACATAGTTAAGCTATATAAATATCAACTTGTTGATTTTTACGGGTATATTTATATTTATGTCTTAAAAATGTACTTCATCCCAGTTTAAAGATGGGCTATAAAACTGAAAATAATGCAGGGCAGTTTGATCCCTTTACAAATAGTTGAAAGATAATCAAAATATCAGTACCTGAGACTGTAAGTGGAATTAACATTTATTGAGCTACTACAATGTTTCGATCACTATAGGAGATATTTTCATATTACCTCTATAGTAAATATTTCACATTATCTCAGTTAATTTTCCCACCCCTAGCCCCATGAGATGGGGGCTATTATCTCCATTTACAGGTGAAGGCACCAAGGTCCAGAGAGATTAAGTCACCCATAATCACATGGATATTAAACTGCAGATTCAAGACTTGATCCCAGGTTTCTTTGATCTAAAGCCGGTCTCCTTTTACTATACCAAAAAAGTATACTCCTTTTACTACTTCTCTAATTGGCTCAGCAATTGTACATAAAACAAACCGTATTCTTGAAAAAAGATGTTTATCCATATATTTATTTATAGATAGATACATACACGTATACTATTGGGTTGGTGGGTAAATGGGCAGCAAAATTGCAAGGCCCAAATTTGGGCCCTACTAGTTCCTTATTCCCTCTTTGTTCAGCAAGTACAGCCCCATCAGCCCCTGGAAAACATTTGCTACTTTAGAATTATTTCCTCCAGCAGGAAGGGCTTTTGACTTTGGGAGGGGTATGAGATGGTGGGTAGGGTGAGATGGGCTGAAGATAGATTTACTCTCTGGATACTTTTGTCTGTCTGAGATTTTCTATGACAATCACAACCTAAAACACTATATATAGCCAGAGAACTTGCATGGTATTAAAGAAAAAGAAAAAAAGAATAGGAGCAATATGTACAGATGGGACAAATATAAGACAGAGTGCTGGGGATTTTTCCTCCCAAAGCAAGAAGTATCACCTTCCATTGCTATGAATCCTGAAAAACATATTTCAGGGTATTTCTCTCTTTGTAAAGTCAGCTTCACAGGAATGCCTCCCCTGGATTAGTAGAGGAGGAATGGAGAAGAGTGTACTTCACTCACCATCATCTTGAGCTGGAACTTCCAGAAGCCATCCTCCACATTGTTCCCACAGAAGAGTCAACTTAGCTGAGCCTTATCACCCTCCATCCTATGATAAAAGGTAAAAATTAAATTAATACATTCAGGTAAATGAATCTTCAACATAGAAAGTCAGGTACAATGTTAGATGTGTTTATAAACCATGGTTTTAAAGATTTGAATATATCCCCCTACGGACAAAATTGCTATTATGAAAGTAACCATAATTCCGCTTCATCCTGTGTTCTTTGTAGAACTCTATACCCAAACCATAGCTGACGTTTAATGTATTATGTGAACATCAGCTACAAAGGTCCTGCGACTATGAATGCCATACACAATTGCATTAAAAGCCAAAACAACATACTTAAACTATTACACATTTAATATAGACAAGTTTTATCACTATAGCTCATTTTTTAATCCTCATAAATTTGGAAATTCAATTATTCAACTCATGAAATACACTTATATCAACATTGTCAGCCTCACAATGTTTTCCTTGGTCTATTTTCCCAAGATAGTGTGCCTCTATATTCACATTGTAAGCCTACGACATTGGAACATGAAAGAGCCTGATGAATGTTTTAATGTCGAATTTTGATATAATGACTATGCTTACTTTTTTTGAGATGTTTTCCTACACTAAGTCATTGAAGATTATCAAATAAAATGTTCATTTCTAAAACTCCAACCATACTTATTTTATCTGAGAGGCAAAAATTCGTTTTCAATACAAATTAATAAATTCTATCCCACATATAATCATGCTTGGCAATGAACAAAGTGCTAAGAGAAAGATAAATTGAATTTAACATTATAACTCTTTTAATAAAAATACATAGATTCAAAACCTCTTCAGTGACCCTGTCTTCTACAGTATAATTCCCTAAAACTTCTAAGTCACTCAATGATAAGAGGCTGATCTAAACGCTTCCACTGCATTAATCAAATACCAGGTCTAATTAAAAGAGCCATGCACAAAGCTTTTTCAAAATGTTGCTCAGGTATTGCAATAATTTCTGATCACCCAAGCCTGGAAGACAAATAATTAGAGCTGCCAGAGCATTCTGATGAGTGATGTCAGCATCTCCAAGTGACCTTCCCTCCACTAATTAATTTTCATCTTAAGAAAAGAGACCCTGTTGTTGCACATTATTAATTGAGTTCACTAAAAGATGCGCCTGATTAATTTTTGTTGATAATACTTGTCATTCTAGGCAGCGACTGTAATCATTCTATTGGGTTTTATTTTTTTTAAGTTGATCTAAGTCCTTTGCAATGTGACTGATATATCTGATACAAAATATCATGCATAAGGGCATATCCTATAACGTGTCTGGGCTATTTTTCATTGTAGTTGTTTGCCGAGGTAAAATGAAATGTCAGAGTGGAGTTTTCTGAGCTGTTGGAAACTGCTAAGGTATCATTTCACTTTGCCCTTGTAGCTGAGTGGGGCCACTTATTCCCAAGTCCCCAAAAGAGATCACTGCACCCATTTTGTAGCCTGCTTTTGAGTTTTATGGTGAAGCATCCCCTCTCTGGAGAAAACACTGCATTTGTCTTATAAGAGTTCTTCATCACATCTCTGTGATTACCAAAAGACTTCCTATAACTTCTTTTGTCCTCAAAGTGAGATAGTTTGCTAAGTAATTTTAGCCTTTTGACCCTGTGTGGGAGGCAGAAAGTAAGCCCAGAACTTGGCTTGTTGCCTGTTCATTCATAGAATATTAGGATTAGAAAAAATAAAGAGAGGGCTATATTGAAGTATTTATTTCATTAATCTAAAATTAAATAGGAAATTTAGTCATACTCCTAATGAATGTAAGTTGTACTCCAATACAGAAACATTCACGTGCCATTGAATTTCAAGACCTTTATTAAAACCATAGTTTGTTTTCAGTGGAAACTTCTAAATGTAGAATTAATTTCTTGGGAAAATATTGTGTTTCAGTTTCTAAGTGAAAATACATTATTTGTGCTGGGAAAATGATCTCACAAGGCTTGTTAGATTTTAAAGTGGTCTTGCTAGGTCGATTTTGTCTAAATGAACAAAAAATAAATATGATTTCATGGATACATGTGCTTAACAGTTAAGAAAACGTGCTTAATGTGATGCCTTTTGTTTTGTTGAACCTGAAACCTTTGTAAAATGTCTTGAGTCTTTAGTGTGAAACAAGCAAAGTTAGATCCTATTACCTGTGCTGTATGCTATTGGCTTAGAAGTTTAAAATAATTCATTAACATAGTATAGTATAGATGGAAAACTAACAAAACTATCTCTTAAGTCTTTTTTGAGGTAGCCTTTCCCTCTTCCGCTGAGAGTTTTTCCTTGTTCTATTTCCCATTGGGTGAATACAAGGTGGCCCTAAACCATCCTAGATCTAAAATTTGATAAAATTGTCCTATCATGCAGCCAAATTCACACCTCCCTGTGAGTGATCTTCCATGGAGGGAAAGAAGGTGATGCTAGTTCTCTAATAGTAGAGCTCAAGTTCATTATCATCAATCAATACTATTATTAAATTTCCACCAGGAATTAGGCATTTTATATATCTTGAAATTTGGATGAGCTAAAGCTGACATTTCATCCCATGTGTCTCCTGAGGAAACAGGTTTGAAAATGAAGGTTTGTGGGCGGATCACGAGGTCAGGAGATCGAGACCATCCTGGCTAACATGGTGAAACCCCGTCTCTACTAAAAATACAAAAAACTAGCCGGGCGAGGTGGCGGGCGCCTGTAGTCCCAGCTACTCGGGAGGCTGAGGCAGGAGAATGGTGTGAACCCGGGAGGCAGAGCTTGCAGTGAGCCGAGATTGCGCCACTGCACTCCAGTCTGGGCGACAGAGCGAGACTCCGCCTCAAAAAAAAAAATAAAAAATAAAAAATAAAAAATAAATAAAATTTAAAAAAAAAGAAAATGAAGGTTTGTGGGTAAAGGTAATACTCATGCGAGTTAAACGATGTATTCATAATGCAAAAAGAGCAGCATGTAAGGACATCAAACCTGATATTTTGAGATGTTTTACTGTCACAGTATTTTAGAACTGAAAAGAACTTTGGATATGACCTGTCTGACCTTAACATTTGATATATAAACTGATTCCCAGAAGACTTGATTACATAACAAAAGACTTAATCCTTTGTTATGCAAAGAAAATATAGAAAGAACATTGTTAAACACTAACTTGTATTTAGTTCAAACATCTTTATTTAGAGTCATGAAAATACATATATTTCTCTTGAGACTTTTTTTTAGCAGTTTTTGAGAGCATTGTTTAGGTATCTTTTGTGTGCATCACCAAGTGCGAATTTATCAGTACTGATGTCTTTTTTTTTTTTTTTACACTAAAATGCTAAGGGACCAAAATTGTTTATTCTGCTTTACCTATTCAGATTATTGCCTTTTTCAGTTACAAGGATAATAGAAGAACAAAGGGGAGGGAGGTGGAAGGAAAGAAAAAGAGACAAGGAAACAGGAAGGAAAGAGAAGCGAGGGAGAGATGCCTTATTTGGTTTCACCTCTTTTTATTTTTTCCACCTCATTATGTTTTCAAATTTTAACATGCAAGCCTAAGAAAGGTTGCCTCCACCTGACAATCTCTGAGCAAGTGTAGTTTATTTCCCTCAAAAAATTGATCTTAAATATTAAATAAGGGAAAATAAAATTGAGGTTTTATGTTATAAAATTGCTCATAAATTTACTTTGTGTAACTTCTACAAGTAGAGTGTTACTGCACTTAGTGACAAATCTTAAGATGTGATAGTTCATTTATGAAACAATGTAAATGACGCATATCAGAATATGACTTATCTGTAGGAAAAAAATGAAGTCTATATTTTTAATTTAAAGAAAACAATGATCTTGAGAGAACAACATTCTGGACTTGAAAGAAAGACAAATAGGGTCAGGATATCTTCCTGGACAATGAAGAGGAGGATGGAGTGGAATATCAGGTATTGCTCTGAATGTAGGTCATTATTGCGGAAAGAACATTGAGACTCAGCAGGGTCCGTTCTTTTGAGTGATGTGATTTAAATCGATATGGAGAGATTATCTCTGGCTAATATATCTGACATTAATCTTCTAATCAGATTTCACCCATAGTCTGTCAGCATTTCTTTCAGAAATAATCATCAATATTTTATTCCAATGCATAATCATTTTACTTTCTTTTGTGGCTCTTTTCCTATTTTAATAACATTGCATTTCAGTATAACCAAACCAGAAATTAAAGAAAAGGGGGCTTTCCAGATGTGGATTCTGACTTTTAGCTATGTCATCCCTCTTGACAGCCAGTGGAGCCCTCCATTTTGTATAAAGAACATTCATGTAGGGTAGGTATCATTGAACAATATGTGGCCCTAGGATGTACATCTTTCTCAGCTAATTCACTTCAGTTTTCATTACAATTTACATGATTAAGCTGTCCTCATTCCAACCAATGTTTCCTCAATGAGCGAATGAATTTAATCCACAGCCACAATATGTACGGACATGGCATTTTCATATACTCATAGGCATTCACCTTCTGGTTACAATGAAAGGTTGTGGTAGCCACAGGGCTCAGAGAATTGCACATATGATCTGGGGTTAGATCAATTACGGGAGGCAGTTTGGTGGTGAAAAAATACACTCTGTGGGACTTGGAGTCAATCCTTGTTGGTTGGAATCTTAAGTCACCTAAAGCCTCAGACTCAATTTCTATATGAGATGTAAATATATTTTACTTTCTCCTCATGGGGTTGAGGAAAAATAAAATGTGAACATAACAAACCCAGCACCTGACATATTGCAAAAGTTCAATAAATATTATTTTACACTCAGTCTCGATTGATTAGCCCACTTCATTCATGGGGAGATTCTGCCATGCAACACCTCAACTTTCCAAACTTTGTTCTTCACACTGCTTTTCCCTTGCAAGCAAAGAAAACTTGGAAAAACAATGCATTCTCTGGAGCCAGAGCTGAGCCCGATCAAGTGGGTTTACTGGTCAACCTAAGAAGCGTGGCTTCTGAGACTGGTCATGTTTGCAAGATGGCAGAGGAATGACAGAGCTGTAAGGCAAAGTCCGAATCCTCACTCAATGTTAAACTTGTTAGAGAGTTTGAAATTATATATCATAAAATAACTCATTCAGCAGGTATTAGAAGGACTGCTCAGAGGTTTTGAGATGGGAATGAAGTAGGAAAAGGACAGTCATTGGTAGTGAAACTTAAAGTAACAACTTGACTGTTTTGCAAGCTGATTTAGAGAAAGCATTTTAACGTTTAAAAGGCTGGCAAGCATTATGATCTATGATAGTTTCACTTCTTAAATGGAGTTTCACAGACCTTACTAATTTTTGACAAATCTCACATCATTTAATTTTTTAAGAGGTGTGTTTGACCCAAGGTTTTTGAAATACCTTTATATCTGACCTAAAAGGCACCTTCAGCCTAGCCTCTTTTAAAGATAATTTTGACAGAAAGCTAGCTTTGGCTAGTAGCCACACCACTATAAGTTTTGACCTTGAGTGAGCTCCAATTTCTAGTAGTATTTGAATAAGTGACTTTTAGGTGAAAATAAGAGGTCAGGAGATAAAGTATCGAAGTTATCAGGATTGATTTTTATTATTTCTCTCTCATTAATTGCCTGTGCAGTACCCCTTCCCCTCTGATTTAATATCTTCTGAAAATTTCCTTCATTTGTAGGTCATTAACAATAATTTTAATGTAGATCATGTCCTATAGAACAAATTCCAAAGACTTGTCTGAAGCAAAGAGATAGAGTGGAAAGAGCTTTAAGCTTAAAGTAAGAATGCCTGCTTTCCACCCTGATTCTGCTACTAACTAGTTACATAAGCTATCTTTATCTTAGATGAAATAGTGATAATCTGCTCTCCAACCTCACAGCATCTTTGCATGGTTTAAATAAGTTTTTGCCTGTGAAAGCATATAGAAAGCTGTAAAGTATTGCACACATAAATCATTATACTAATTAAATTATGTATTTGATTTATGGTCTTGAAAATTTGAGGATCAAATATTGTTTCAATAAATGACTCTTGGAAATAATTTAATTTTAAAGGTATACTGAAATAAAAATATTTGCCTTCATGGAATTTAGGCTATAAAATTCAAGGTTGTGGCTCCTAAAATAATTACATTCTATAAAGCAAACTCTGTGTTGCTTTAAGAGCCTTCTAAGGGGTCATGCTGCTTCTATCCTTGTCCACTTAAGAGTATTTTTTTAAACAGTTGCCAGAACGATCCTTTTAACCAAGTTAAATCACTTCACTCCTCTATTTGAAACTATTCAATGACTCTTCTAATACTCAGTATAATAGCTCAAGTGCTTACAATGGCCAAAAAGACTTAACACAGTTGGGTCCCCTGTTAACTCTCTGACTCCATCTACTACTGGGCTACCCAGATCCACACTTCCTTCTTAAGACCTGCATGCTGTCTATTCCCTCTTCCTGGAAAACATTTCTCCCTGATATGGCCAACTCACTTATGACATTTAAGTTTCAGTCCAAATATTATCTTCCTAATTAGACCTATACTTTAAATTGCACTCCCCCTCAGCACACCTAATAAACTTACCCTGCTCTTTTTTTTTTTTTTTTTTTTTACAGCACATATCACCTTCTAACATATTATACAATTTACATTTTTATTATGCTTATTATTTGCCTCCACCCACTGTAATGTAAATTTCAGTAGGGAAAGGATTTCATCTGTTTTGTTCACTGATATCTCCAAGGCTTTCAAACAATGCTTGGACTATACAGTAAGCGTTCAAAGCGTATTTACTGAAAGAATGAGTGATATAATGATAATAACCACATACAGGTTTGTCAGCAGGTGTGCTGACTTCCCCGGCCCATTACTGTAATCAGCTGTAACCATTTATGGACTATGTGCATCCAGGAAAAGGTGAGCAATGTGGCTATAATGAAACCATCTAGCTCTTCTAGACACAGAATCCCTGACCTTGGAATCTCTTTGTACATTTTTTAACCAATGTTGTTAACAGGATTTTCTTTGTCCTAGATCTACAGAACATGACAACATTAATCTCTTAGTAAATTTGCATGAAATTTGCAAATATAATTTCATGATCTGTAAAACCAAAATCAAAGTATAATATACCAATTTCATTGACTTAATCTTCCAGAATTCTATCAAGAAAGTAATCAGATTTTTTTCATTATTTATTCTTTATTCAATATGGCTCATCCTGCAATTCTCTACAGGCTGATTAGTAAATTCCCTTTCTTAGCATTTATTTCTATGTTTTATTTGAGGTTAAACTAATTATATCTAGTATTTATAATTACCTGAATCTTACATCTTTTAATCCATAAGATATAGCTTGAAATTTACCTTTAGCAATCTAAAGTTTCATTCTGGTTTTAAAATCCAATCAGTAGTGGATCAATAATTTTGCCACTTAGGCATCATATGCATAAGGGCAGGTTAGTGCTTATAATTTGGTTGTGTCATACCTTATTAATACTACTATTTCACTAATACTATAATTTTATTAATACTATAACTCTGGTGGTGGCGACTATGGTTTTGGTTTACAGTTCCTAGCTCTCATCCTTTCTAATTTGCAGTTGTATACCAAAATTCTGCTTGTTTCCAAATTTCCAATAAGAAGCCGAGGTATTCAGTCCGAGAAAGTCATCATATATAATGGTGGGAATGAAGAAAAAGAACCCGAGACGGTCTTATCAACAAGGCCATAGTTCTTAAAATGACTTCCATACATTGTCTCCATACAACTAGCAATGTTGCACCTCTGAAAAACACAAGCGTATGAAATCCATTTGTGTGGCCATTGCACTGTGAAAGCTAGATTTTTTGTTTTAATTCAGTCATTCAGTAAATAATATTTAAATACCTTGGCAGGTTTTTCTTTGTTTTTGACTGAGGAACATGAATGCCTAAGGGTTACTAAACACATTTTCTAAGGATTTTCATTTTTCCTGCTTCCGATCTACAGCCTGAAATTCCTCCCGTTCTTCCTTTGTCTTCACTAACCGCCTCACCTCAAATGTAATGCCTCTCTGTTTTTTAGGAGAACTGAAATATTTATCAAAATTGAAACAAAAGGTAAATCTAAATCCGTCTCACTGGATAGCAAGTATATGTCACATATGAAGAAAACTGAAGTATTAAACCTCCTTGGTCTGTTTGCATAACAAGACTTTAAAGCCATTTGTTTTAACCACACAGGTTTCATGGTGCTTCTTTTATTTCTCCATATAACCTGGTTTGTCTTCCAAAGCTTGAAACATGGTTATACAACATTATTTCATAAATGTGTTTCCTAAAAGTTCCCCCATTAGTCTTTAAAAGTTTTATTATTTTCTTCCTTACCAGAATATATTTCTTTAGAAAACATTATACAGATATTATCCAGGTGTGCTAACTCCGGGGTTTTGGCTATTGTCCAACTTGGACAATTAGTTAAAATTCTCTTTTAGTTTTAACCAGATGTTATGGTCCTCATTTCCTGACCGAAAAGCCTCTTTCAAATTTTGAAAAACTTTTAAATACTTGTCCCATTCTCTTTCTCAATTAGCTGCACCTTCATGCTAACTTAATATGGTCTGATATTCAGTATGTACATATAATTAGTGAGGTTTATACAATTTTGGAAGAAATCAAACCTAAAAATACTTTGAATATGAGAAGGCAAGCATTAATTAACAAAGATTTACACAGTATGTATAGAGTGACTTAAAATCTCCTTTTGCTCTGGCTTTTTAGTTGAGATATTAATTACTGAAGAGATCAGTGCATTAATTTTTTAGAGAATTTTCTACATTTTGCATAGTTTCTTTTAATTCGACTGCAATCTTTCTGAAGTTATGCCTTTTATCCATTTTACATTTTATTCAGGACCTAGTCAATGCTGCTTACATTAAGTCCCCAAAACATATTTATTCACTTGTAATATGACATGCAGCTATATATTTTTATATGTGAAGAATTTTGAAAAGCTACCAACAAAGTCGAATTTTTATCCCTGACAAACAACATGAGTCCTCCATGAGCACAACTATTTAATCTATTTTTTTCCTCTGAGCCCTTCATTTCCTGTAGTAAATTCCTCATACACTTTCAGGAAGTGAAATGAAAGCAACTGTCCTCGCCCCTCCAAGATTACTGGGCATAAACCAAAAAAAGTAACTGCTGTAGCCCCAGAGAGTCGATGGGCAAAGGCAGCCCCTCTTAATTCTCATCTGCTAGGAACAATGGTGGTGGGTTCCTGAGTGAAGGGAGGAAGAGTGGAGTGAAAGAAACATTTTAAAAGTCCAATCAACTGATTAGGAGAAAATCCTCAAGATGTGTGATGTGTGCAACAGACTTCTAAGAGAAAATACTGGCCTAGAGCTATACTTAACTTCCCCCATTCCATACCTCGAGCAACTATTAAAACCAAATGTTTAGGTCTTCTAGATACAGTGTGTGGGTTAGTGTTGTTCTGTGTTTTGATAAAAGTGAGTTCAATATTTCTTTATTAATTTTAATGGTATAACAAGAACGGCGTATCATTTTGACATAAGGAGTTCAAAGTTACTATGCCAGCACTCTTCCATTAATCTTTAAAATATATTTGCTGGGTGAGCAGCCAACATAATCCTGGCTAAACAGATAAGAAAATAGAGAGCTGGTGATAAGGTGACTTGTTTAAAGCTGCACAACAAATCAAGAGGGAAGCCAGCGCTCTGGTCCTCGCCTGCTCCGTGAGCACCTCTGCTGGCATAGAGTCACACTGGCAGCAAGAAGAGGGTGCTTCAGAGTTGGAAATCACTTGATAAAAGGGCCTTATTCTGATAACTTCTGGAAAGTTCAGATGAGAATTCCACAAGTAGAGAAAACATGTATTTTCTGTCACGTCAGTATTTTGAGCTGTGTTCCTCCTTTGTATAGCATCAGCTTTTAATTGTTTAGAGAATAATTATCCATTTGTGGCTTATCAATTCCCGTTCCTTCTCTCCTGCTTCCTGTCTTTGGGCCATTTCACTGCTCATTAATACTTGCATCAGAGGCCAGATCAGCTTGGCTGGTGAGTCTGGTAAAAAGATTTGGCGGGCAAAGAGACAGAAACCATTGAATATGTAAAGGTTAGTGATTATCTTGAGGTTGAATCTATCCATAGATTAGAGAGTTTAACTCAATAACAAATGATTGTGTCATTAGTTTGTCAGGGAAGGGTCCACTCCATTTTTGCTTTTTCTTCTGCATATTTATTTTTCTCTAATTCTGTACTTGATGCTTATTATCACAGATCATCGAAATTTGACAAAAGACGCAATCATCTGAAGGATTTTGACAACACTCACGTTTTTAAACTCCACATTCCCTACCCCTAGGAAAGAAACCTCAATAAATGCATCTTACATTTATTAAGGAATATGGAAAGGAATAAGGAAAGGTGCACTTTTTCTGAATTATTTGTGGGTTGGTAGATAAAATACAGCAATCAGCGTCCTGCCACCCGCCCCCACCCCTCAAGGATTCTCCCTGGTTAAAAAGCTGGTGCTGGTGGATTAGTCAGACGTTGTGATTGCCTCATGAATCAGGGTGAAGCTTCTCACAGGTGGCCGTTAGTTTGATCTTCCTAGTCATTCAAGGAGGATATATATCTTTTGTGATTATCACTCACAAGGATATCCTTGAAGGAAAACGAGGCTGCCTCACCAAAGCACAACTAAATGAAACAAACAAAAAAGGAACAGTGACAATGTAAGGGAGCAACAGAGGATTATTTCAGAATCTACACAAATAAAATGCTGTGTGTTAGTAAAGTCTCTCTGCTGTCACTCAAAGCCCTATTCCTAGATCTGTGCTGACCACATCAAAACAATGCTGCTGCATAAGCAAGGGAATAAACAAAGCAAAGACCCATTAGCTCTGTTTCCATTAGACACGCAGAGGGGGAAAAAAATCAATAACGGGCAAATAGAAGATAAAATTGATAGGAAAGAAATGTTAATTTTAGAGCTTTAAAATGAGGTCTTACAAATAATGTCATGCAGTAAAACCTTAAAAACTATTTTTAAAACTTTCAAAATCATTTACATGGGGAAAAGAACGCTAGCAGGAACATATAAGGCAAATTAAAGTTTAGCACATTCTTAATGACTCATCTTAAACAAATTATGCATGAGATAGATTACACATCCCTCACCCACTTAACAAAAAGGCATACACATGAACAAAAAACAAAACCAGGTGGCTTTTAAAAAGAAATTAAGTGTATACTTGATGACTGATGGGGAGAAATACCAAATGATGTGAAAGACCTCATAGAATAGAGTTCTCTTGAAAGAACCTAGATTGATGGGTTCTTTGGCCACAGACTGTGGGCAGAGCAGTACAAACAACATCAGTCTCCACTTTCAGATTCCATCCTGTAAATACCCTCAGCAGACAGGCTAGGGGAGTAGAGAGAACAAGGACTCTGGAGTAACAAGTCCTAGATTTCAGTTCCAGCCTCACTGCTCACTGTGCAACGGTGGACAGGTATTTCACCTGCCCTTCATTTCCTCATTCGTAAGACAGAGATGATAATAATGCTGTTTTATCCTCCTAAGTTGGACGAGCTTTATTCTTTTTCAGAAAAAGAGGCAGGGTCTCACCATGTTGCCCAGGCTGGTCTCGAACTCCTGGGCTCCAGCAATCCTCTTGTCTGGGCCTCCCAAAGTGCTAGGATTATAGAAGTAAGTCACCACGTTTGGACTTGGTATCTTTTTTTTTTTCAAAGACCCAGCTCATTAGGCCTGGTTCAAAACCACTAGTTTAAAAGCATTGGTTCTCAAACTTCAGGATGCATCTGAATCACCTGGAAGGGTTTGTTAAAATGGAGACTGCCGTGCTCTGCCCTCAGAGTTTCTGATTTGTTAGGTCTGGGATGAGGCGTGAGAATTTACACCATGGTAGTTTTGATGCTTCTTTCAAGGACCACCCTTTGAGAGCTTCTGGTTAAGTCCTGGGATTTTAGCATGGTCTGTGGGATTTTCACATGCTAAAATCAGCAGGGTCAGGATCACCCAGGATCCGGTTAGTCACTCAGACGCCACAGACCTTATTAGAAATGCCAACCTATTTTGCTCAACCAGAGGCAGCATTAACAAGATCCCCAGGTGCTTTGTATGCACATTCCATTTTGAGCAGCACTGATCTAGAGCATCTTCAGGGGACATGGAGCCAATAAAAGATTGTGAAAAATCTGCTCTAGGGTGGTTGTAAGAAAAGCCCTTCAATCTGAATGACAGAAAACCAGGTCCTTGGCATTGGCATTCTCCCCAGGAAGTCCTGTGTGTGGACCCAACAATATATACCGATTGGAAACAGTCCTCCTCAGGCAAGGGGCTTATAGCTACTGCAGCAGGTGCCAGATTGCTAAGTGCCCATGTGGGCAGTGAGGGCCAGGTTGAACAGTATCTTCTTGCTCTTCATATGAATTTTGTTTCCTTAGATGATGATCTTTTCAGTACTTCCTTGTATTTTCCTCCTATTTTTCCTTGGAGAATGTCCTTGTGTTTCCAGTTTATATGTTTGATTCATATATGATTATGGACTTAATGATATTAATTTTGGTCAGAAGCAAAGTAAGCTGAAAATGCCAAGTGTATTTGGCATATCCGGGAGTTCATAACAGCTACAGAGTCACTGGGTTAAGCGTCAATGATCTAATATCAGCCTAGCATTACAACAACCGCTTCATTCAAACAAGGCTCCTATTACTTGGAATACAAATTGGAGCACCAGCTTCACATTTGTAAGATTTATATGCCCATTTAGGGAAATTCCTCTTGTAGCTCCTCTGATAACATCACTGGCAATACAAAGCTGAATGGTTCAAATCAGATTTCATCTCTACTATGTAGTAGTTTAGTGTTGGGGATGAACTTACAGACTATTAAATTTATAAAATCAAAGACAAATATACAACATAAAACAATTCAAGTTCCAAAATCCTTACATTAGCTTTTGGAAAAGGACAGCTACCAAAATAAAATAAAATAAAAAATAAAAAAACAGTGAAGATTAAATCTTTTAAGATTCAATTTCTCTAGCCTGCCATATAAGGCCTAACCTTGCTGGAGACTTAGAATTATGCCTTTATTTTAGTCCACAACTAAGCCAGACAGCAGATATCCCTTCAATTATGTTTTACAGTAGAATCAATTACAAAATATTCTGATTTTCAGAACTAGCCCCCAAAAGTGATATTACTAAGGCAGGTATCATGCCAATAATGTCTATAACACATTAACAATGTAAACATATGCATTTTTCCTTTTTATTTTCATATTTGTGATTATTTTAAAGGAATGATTAAAATATTAAGTAAACTATTAGAACCTAAGAAATGTCTTAGGATTTAGTGATTTTTTCAGGCTAACAATCTTTCTTCTTACCATCAAAAAAAAAAAAAAAGACCCCTTTTCTCAAAAAAAAAAATCAGAACTCTAAGCACTATCTCCCTCACAGGAGACATGGCTTCTGCTTCCAAAATCTCTGCCTTTCTAATCAAATATTTCTCTCTAGGTCTTTCCTTTTTCTTGATACTAGTTGCTGCTATAAATAGATTCCTTCTAACTTTATGAATTAAAGAATTCATGTTTTTTCATGCAAGTGGTTTTAGGAAATCTTCCTGTTATCGACAATTCTCAAAAGAAGACCATTTATGCAGCCAACAGACACATAAAAAATGCTTATCATCACTGGCCACCAGAGAAATGCAAATCAAAACCACAATGAGATACCATCTTACATCAGTTAGAATGGCGATCATTAAAAGTCAGGAAACAACAGGTGCTTGAGAGGATGTGGAAAATAGGAACACTCTTACACTGTTGGTAGGACTGTAAACTAGTTTCAACCATTGTGGAAGACAGTGTGGTGATTCCTCAAGGATCTAAGAATAGAAAGACCATTTGACCCAGCCATCCCATTACTGGGGATATACCCAAAGGATTATAAATCATGGCTGCCCATAAAGACCTCACATGCACATGTATGTTTATTGCGTACTATTCACCAATAGCAGACTTGGAACAACCCAAATGTCCATCAATGATGACTGGATTAAGAAAATGTGCACATATACCACCATGGAATACTATGCAGCCATAAAAAGGATGAGTTCATGTCCTTGTAGGGACATTGATTGAAACTGGAAACCATCATTCTCAGCAAACTATCACAAGGACAGAAACCAAACATCTACATGTTCTCACTCCATAGGTGGGAACTGGAATAATGAGAACACTTGGACACAGGAAGGGGAACATCACACATCAGGGCCTGTCGTGGAGTAGGGGGAGAGGGTAGAGATATCATTAAGAGATATACCTAATGTAAATGACGAGTTAATGGGTGCAGCACACCAACATGGCACATGTATACATATGTAACAAACCTGCACATTGTGCACATGTACCCTAGAACTTAGAGTATATTATTTTTAAAATAAGAAATCTTCCTGTTATCTATTTTCAGGCAATGGGCTTTATTAACAAATCACATTGCATATTCAACTACTGTGGAAAGAAGTCTGATGGCTCTAATTGAGCTATGTGTAGAACTTAAAGCAGCTCACTTATCCCGTTTGGGTTCAATATATTTACCGCATAAATGACCCATTCCTGCATCAAGGAATGATTTATTTAAGAGATACCACATATCTTTGAAATATTCCTATTTATGCATTACACTAAGTCTTTAGGAATATTAGCCATTGTTAAGTTAGTGTTGATCTAACAAACAAAATCTCCTAAGTCACAATTTGTTTAAAATACAGGATATATCTTGAATACCTATTCTCGGACATCAGGAGACACTGGAAGTACAGAACTGAATCTGCATCTCACCTAGATGTTAACCCCTTGAGGGCAGGAACTAGACTTGCTTGCCATCGGTCACCTGCAAAGAGCCCTGCACATAGCACTCTGCTTGTTGAGTGGATGTGCAAAAGAACTTCCCCAGAGGTAACCACTTTGATATACAAAGGGAGAGGCTGCTTTCTGCTGTGTTGAATGGTGAACACTGGCTAAGACACTTGTCCAAACAAAAAGAGGCTTTGAATTACAGAACAACCTCTGTTAACCCATACTAGGATGTTAAGGTCCTTTTGAAAGCAGGTTCCACCCCCTGAGCCTAGTCCAGAGCTTGGCACACAGCAGTTGTTTGTTAAACTGAATTGAGTTGACTCAGTAAAAGCCATTTAGTGTCAATAAAAATAAATGTATTAATGCAGTGCTCCAACCTGTTTTAAAAACTGCTTTCAAATTTCACATTATTTTTTAATTAGGCATTATATGCACATCATACAAAATCCAAAATGTATAAAGGGGAATATAGTTGTATTAGCCCATTCTCACACTGCTATAAAAATACTACCCAGGACAGGGTAATTTATAAAGGAAAGTGGTTTAAGTGACTCAGTTCAGCATGGCGGGGAAGGCCTCAGGAAACTTACAATCATGGCAGAAGACGCAGGGGAAGCAAACACACCCTTCTTCACAAGACTGCAGGCAGGTGAATGAATGCGGGGGGGGGGGAGCTACCACGCACTTATAAAACCATCAGATCTCGTGAGAACTCACTCACTAACACGAGAGCAGCATGAGAGAACTGCCCCCATGATTCAATTACCTCCACCTGCTCCCTCCCTTAACACGTGGGGATCATAGGGATTATAATTCAAGATGAGATTTTAGGTGAGGACTCAGCCAAACCACATCAATAGTGAGGAGTGAGTCTCCATTACCCTCAATCCCGGGTATCCAGAACTCATCCTAGGAGAGAAAACCTGGAAACACCATTTTATAAAGAAAGTGTGTTTTGTCGTAGTTATTGTTGTTGTTGTTGTTACTGTTGTTGTTTTAAGTAGCAAGGAAAACTAATGCTTTTTCTTTCAGCACTTTTATCCTCAACTTTTTCTTAGTCTATTTAGATCTGTAAAATAATTTCTCTTGTAAGACAAATAAAATTGTACAAACAGAAATCTGCAAACAATATTAATAAGACAGGCAGCAGCAAGTCTAAAAGCCATCCACCTGAGACCAAATGGGCCTACTGTGATTTCTCCTCCAAGATCCACAGGAATCACACTGCTATCAGTATCACTGTGGCTAGCTCTTACCTCTAACAACCATATACCAATTAGCTGTGATATAAATTTGCACTGGAAATTTTCCATGTTTCCAAGGTTATTTGTCAGAGAAAGCATTCAGATGTCTAGGACCTCTCTTAAGCAGTAGTTTAAGGACTTTTTCTTAAGCAGTAGTTTTAAAAAATTGTGAGTGGTTTGCTGAATTTTTCTAATCTAGTAGGTAGGGATAAACAACTCAGACTACGAATAAAGATTGAGGATTAAGATCAACAGCAGACATTTATATTGACAGCATTTCCTGGTGCTTCAAATCAGCTGCTCCTATTTTCTGCTTGTTTTGCTTTGTTTCATTAGATTTGAACTTTTCACCTATATGTAGGAGAAAATTTTACTAAAGCACAGAAGAAAATGTATGTTCTTGTCTGCTAGATAAACACAGACATACACACACACACACACACAAATGTTTTTTGGCCCACAGGAAAACAGTAGCTTTGCTAACACCATTTGTGATTTTACATTGAGTTTTAGTGACTTTAGTAAAATTCTATAGTGTTCCTTATACGTTCAGCAACCTTTAAGATGATTTTCAAGATGGAAAACAGAAACGGAAAAGGAAGAAGTTAACATCAAAATATTTTGGAGACAATGACAAATGCATCCTATATGAAGATTTATGAAACATTTCATACCATGCCTGCCTGTTCCACACTACCCTGTAGCACTGGCCTCAACCAGAGATGACTATGTTTTAGGCATTAGATGGGCATTAAATTGTCTTTGGGTGTATTTGAGGACCTGCGATTTCTCAGGTAACACTTCATGCTAAATTAAATAAGAGAATACTACAAGCAGATCATCTCAGACATTATCAGCTTGCAAATCAATTCTTCAACTCAGGGTGCTGTTTTGTTCTCCGAGCAGTTGGTGTAAAGTGCTACATAATATGAACAATCACCTACTAAAACTTGCATGCACATGCCTAACGCAGATTTTTCCAAAATACGTGATAATGCATACTGTATATTAGAATGTAAGACAGAGCCCTTAACATTACCCCTGGGATATCTCTCTTTTTCTTCTTTCTTTCAGACAGCAATGGTCTTTGCTTCAGGTTCTCTAGTTTTAAAATGTTTTATAAATTATTTCAACTTTGAGAAAGCGAATCAGATTAAATCCAAAAAGGAAAAAGGGAGATAGTCGCATTTACACATTTCTGGAAACTGGCAGCAAGATAAATCCAATGCGACAAATCTCTGTGGGCTATTAAGTGAATTTTGTTATGGAAAGCACACATAAGGCATACCTAATGAGAATATGTAGGGTGCTGGGTTTTAAGAAACGGGCTATTATTTATGAATACTAGGTGGTATCCAAAAGAAATGCCTTTAAGGATTTAAACACTGATTTCTCCAGGGCCTGAACTTTGCTTGAAGCATTACTCAAGTTGGAAAACAAGAGACAACATGGTATATGTGTGAGCCTTCAAATAATCACGCATTTTATAGAGGACGATCTATAAGTCTTTAAAGCCTCTGGGCTTTTCATTTTACTAAACAAGATCCTCCTTTGGGATTATCAAGGAGAAAATCTGTGCCATAATGGAAAGAGCTCTATCCTGTGAGTCAGAAATTTTGAATGCAAATCCAGCTGCAGGGTCACAGTTTCTTTATCTATAAAATATGTACGATAATACTCATTCTGCTCCCTTCACGATGTCCTTGTGAGGGCCAATGTAATCATGCACTGGAAAGAGATTTTGGAGCGTGAGTGCTTTAGACATGTAAAATGTTAGCAGTACTAATATCTGGGAAATCATTATGACCATTTAGGATTTCCTCTATGTCAAAATCACCACATGGCCAGAGTCTGGATGGGCAAGCTCTACTGGCCCAGGGGAAACAGACAATCCAACTTCATGGATAAGAAGACCAATGGGGCAGAGCTGCCAGAATCATATTAATATGGAAGCTTTACTTGCTTCCACTAGATTGTGTGCAAATCAGATCCTACTTTGTTCATCTTCGTATCCGCCGTGTCCAGCAGTTAACCCTCCCTCCAAATGACTGTGAATGAAGTTAGATGAGTGAGATGTCTGCTACGAGCTGAGAACTATGTTGGGTATTTTGATAGATATATGAATCAGAGTTCAAACAGAAAAGCAGAACTAGGAAACACATACATACTAAGGGATTTATACAGGGCTTTAGCTCTGCTTCATTGTGGGAGGATGTTAAACAGAACGCAGAGGCTGTTGCTTCTTTGTTTGATGCTGAAGCCTGAAGTCGGCATGACAGGTACACAGAAAGAAAAGACAGACAGCTGCAAAGAGGGGAACCGGGACAAAATGGAGCCCATAAAGATGAGTGGAGTCTGCGAAGGTGGACCAGAAGCCATATCAGTGTCTCACCACCCCCCAAGACTCCACCTTTAATGAGGAGGGTGTTCTGTGGGTGAAGCTTATCCTCATCCTGTAACTAAACACATACCTGCCTGGAAGAGAATGAAGTCAAAGAAGGAGACCCAGAAGACCCAAATATGCCCATGGCAACCAGGACGCCAAAAGGTAGGTGACAATGTGTGTGAGCGGCAACACCAGCCCCAAAAATATGACTGCAGTTTCACTTGTGTCTTCCAAATCTCATACAAAATATCCCTTGAAGTCCACACACCATGCAGAGGAGGGAATTCTGGGAAGTAGGTGGGAAGCGTCTGCTGGTTGTCTGGCACTTTTAATACACCTTGGAATCCTACAACTCTGTAGAACTGTTGTTTTCTCTGTTTCATAGGTGAAATCTCTATAATCCTGCTTAGGTAACCTTCCTGGAGCACAGAGCACACCCATCTCTGGCTTTGCAGTTTATGCCCTTTTCATACATTTTCATACCTACAGAGCAGCCAGAGTCTTCATACAAGTCCTCAGCTTGGCTTAAAGTAAAGAAACTGTAATACACACACACACACACACACACACACACACACACACACACACACGTATGATGGAATACTACTTAGACATAAAAAGGAAGGAATTAATGGCAGTCACAGCAACCTGGATGGGACTAGAGACTATTATTCTAAGTGAAGTAACTCAGGAATGGAAAACCAAACGTCATATGTTCTCACTCAGAAGTGGGAGCTAAGCTATGAGGATGCAAAGGCATAAGAATGATAAAATGGTCTCTGTGGCCTCAGGGGAAAATGAAAATGGGGGGTGAGGGATAAAAAGCTACCAGTTGGATTCAGTGTATAATACTCAGGTGACGGGTGCACCAAAATCTCACAAATCACCACTAAAGAACTTACTTATGTAACCAAATACCACCTGTTCCCTAAAAACCTATGGAAATTTTTTAAAAAGTATTTCTCAAGGCAGTCCTGAGGAAAATTCACAGCATCCAGAAAGAGTTTCTATCAGTTTCCCCATTCCCAACAGTGACATCGGGACAGAACTGACAACAGATTCTCATTCACATTGTCCCTGCAGTATTACTAGGGAGGAATGAATTAAGAGCCCTAGAGAGCACACTGTTGGAAGAGTGGAAAAAGGTGGAAACGGCTGATGGAGCCCTCCAAGCCTGCACTCTTAAAGCTGGGTTTTGATGTCTCACCTGAAAGGTTCTCAGTACACTCAAGAAACGGGTAATAAGGAGCCACTGTGTGCCTGCATTACCTGGCCATGTCTACACAGCAAGCAGGCTGCTGCTGCCCCTTCGCAAGGTGAGCAGCAAGGCAGCGTTACGTTATACCATCCAGAGGACACTTCTGCCTTACCTGGAGTTTCTCCAGCATGCTGCCTTCTGAGAACCAGCTCATTCTCCTTAGCATTATAGTCACTCCTGCTGAGGCATTTCACAATTCCTGGGTTCTTCAAAGTACACCTGCTCCTACATCCATTTCCAGTGGCGATGCCTCTCTCAGGCATGCTCCTCTGGCATCTCCTTAGGCTAGCAGTTATTTCAGAAAGTCACATTTAATTTCATCACAAAGTAGTTTTGTGGGGTATTTTTGTTTTGTTTTTGTTTTTTGTTTTGTTTTGTTTTTTGTTTTTGGGACGGAGTCTCACTCTTTTGCCCAGGCTGGAGTGCAGTGGCGCTATCTCGGCTCACTGCAAGCTCTGCCTCCCGGGTCACGTCATTCTCCTGCCTCAGCCTCCCGAGTAGCTGAGACTACAGGTGCCCGCCACCACGCCTGGCTAATTTTTTGTATTTTTAGTGGAGACGGGGTTTCACCGTGTTAGCCAGGATGGTCTCGATTTCCTGACCTCATGACCCACCCACCTTGGCCTCCCAAAGTGCTGGGATTACAGGCATGAGCCACTGCGCCTGGCCATCACAGAGCAGTTTTAAAGTTTGAATCTAACAATGAAGATAGAGAAGGTGCTGTGGGAAGAAAAGTACATGAATCTGTGATTTGAGGTTTATCAATTTTTCAGGAATTTTTTATTTTTAGATATATTTTGTACATTATATGTACAGATAGTATTCTACAAGAGTGTGAGTTTCAAAGTCTTTCACATACTTAAATCTAAGAAAACTAAAATCTATGTCAATTTTTACGTCTCTTTTTGCTGTTAATTGTGTGCATGAACTGAGTGAGAAATAGAATCAGTTCTATTTCATTTTAGAATTACCATGTCTTCCTTCCATCCAAGACTGGCCTTGGGCGAATTGGGAAGTAGAGAAAGTTGAGTACTTCAGAGCTCTCCAAATCTGCATCCTGCCACAAGGCATTCTAGAACTCATAAGCCAGAAACTTCCGAAACTAAATTTAATTTCTGCAGTGCCCAATCTCTCTGAGTCTGTCTATAACAGCAAAAAATTGGGTTAATAAATTCATATATGAGAGTTTATAGTTACCAAAGCTGATAGCACAACTGCTTTAAACAGAAACGTACAAAGTCTTAACACAAGTAAGTGACTGATAGAGGGTTTTCAAGATTTTCTGAAGAGCAAATGAGGTAAATGTTTTGTTAAAGGGGCCAAGGAAAGTCAGTCACCCAGACAAGAAAGAAATTTTGCATGTTTAATTAGGGCAAAAATGGAAATTATATAGAAAAGCATTGTGGTCACAAAGTAAATAAAATGCCTCTCATGGCAAAATGCACTTTTGTGTTAGTCTCCTTTAGGTAAAACATTATTTCCATGCAGTAATATCTCTAGAGTAGGGTAGAAATCACCTTTTCCATCTCTATTCCTATTTCATGTTAGAGTTTTTTCCAAGGTCGTTAAAATGAAAGAACGACAGTAGACTTTCTTATCAACAGCTTGTTCCAACAGATACAATACATGGGTAGGGGATCAAAAAGAGCATGAGAAGCATTTTCTGCCAACATTGTAGAAAATATTGAACATCTGCTGTATCTGGGATCCTGGGAGTTGTAATTATAATTTTTTGAAATCTGTACACAAGAGTTATAAATATTAGAACTATAGCCTGTGAAAGCCATGAAATATTTAACTTGTTTGGCAGGCTTAAGCAAAACTCATAAACTTAATTTAAGCAAGCCAAACACTATAGTTTTACCCATTTTATATCTTTCATGTCATTAGTTAGATAAATTAAAGCAAGCTATAAAGCAGCATAGAAATTGCCAACTGGAAGTCCTGTGGGTATACCAAAAAAGATGCTTTTTAAGAACTAACTCATTTTACCAATGGCTTGCTTTTCACCTTTCCCGGTTATCCACCCATGCCCAAGACTTGACTCTTTGGTTTGGGAAAGCGGAAGGAGGAGCTGCTGGTAGTAAATGGCTTCCAGAGAAGTAAAGAGAAGTGCAGGCATCAGGCACTTTAAGCAGGTTCACGACAGCCACAGTGAGACCCAAAGGCCACTGGTAATTTCTGCATGTGTCAATTCAAATCTGTCAAAAACTCATATGCCAGCCTGAGTGAAAACCTTTCAAGCTCAAAAACAAAGGCCTGGTAAACAGCTCTGTGCTGCTGCAGAAGGTATCTCGAGAGACCAAGGGAGCAGAGGGGAGCCAGGTTTCCATCGTGTTAGCTCTGTGGCCTGGGGATACCTCTGAGACTTGTCCTCAGAAAGGAAAACAGGCTGGAATATATCAGGCTGTGTCCACCATACAGATAGATGCCTTGATATTTAAACTGGGACAGTGATAACCAAGCCAACTTCAGTGCCTATTTCAAAGTTAAGAGTACTATATATATAGTGGTATATATATATGTGGGTATAACCACACCATGCTCTCTATCCTATTCCCAACCCCAGGATGCTCCGCAATGAGAAACTAAGGATAACAACGTTCACATTTGTAGATTCTGCATGAGGAAAATAATAGATGATGATACTATTTATTTTATATACTTTATATATATATCTTTTTGCAATTGAACCTCGAAGCAACCCCTTTTATGTCTGTACGTGTGACTTTTGCAGATTAAAAAAATAGTCACAGAAAAGTGACAAAGTATGCCCATGACCACACAGCTGACAATACTAAGCCTGGCCCTGAGGTCTCCTGAGACTTGGACCAACGCTTTGGCCACAAGGGAGGCAGTCAATTCACAGAACATCTGCTCTGACAGGAGACTGAAGAAGGAATGAGTTAAGGGACTCCAAGTCTAGAGTAAGCCTGTGGATGGATGGTGCTTCCACGACTCACAGCTTCCCTTCCCTCTGGCCCTTCTTTATGCCCTGGTGTTTTTCAGATTCAGTATCTCTATTAAAACTTCCTACTCCTCTTTCCTGGCCTTGTCTCCCTCTCTTAACCCCTACAAAGGACTGAAACTGGCTGTCAGCTCTGGGGCTTGCCACCATCATAGCAGCCTTTGTTAACAAGTTAAGAATCTACAGGAATCCCCTCTTTGCTGTCTCTACAATCTGTACAAGAGAGCAATCAAATGGATCAGCTGGAAACCCCTAGCTGTGAATGAATAAAAGAGCAAATGAATAGGAAAGTTCAAAGGAAATATTTCACTGAAATATCCTGCTGGTCCCACTTTATTCTGCATTTAAGAAAAAATACCCATGCCCAAACAGCCTCTTTCTCCCTAAAGTAGAGGGTTGATATCATACAGACTGTCTACACAGGGGAACCGATTCAAGGCAGAACTGAAAGTTCCAATTCAATCCAATCAGCCCATGTCATGTGTCTGGGGCCGGTCCAACAGGGCTTAGAATGTGATTTGAAAGAGCCAATGTGAGTTGTCAGTGGCCCACACAAACAGGAATTGATGCCTCAGGTTTACTTGGATGGGAGTGAGTATGAAGGTTTTGTGTCAGCCTCCTGTGTCCAGGCATATATGTTTCTAAATTCACTTTGCAACAAACTCATGAGATAGATTTTGGTATTAGTATTCCCTTTTAAACAGACATTCACCCATTTCTTTAAGATGAAAAAACCATTTCTTTAAGATGGAAAATATAAATATTGTGTGCAAATCTACAGCAAACATAAATTTTAGGGTGAATCTACCTTTTTTTTTTTTTTCCGAGATGGAGCCTTGCTCTGTCACCCGGGCTGGAGTGCAGTGGCATCATCTCGGCTCACAGCAACCTCTGTGTCCCAGGTTCAAGAGATTCTCCTGCCCCAGCCTCCTGAGTAGCTAGGATTATAGGCATACATCACCACGCCCTGCTTATTTTTGTATTTTTAGTAGAGATGGGGTTTCCCCATGTTGGCCAGGCTGGTCTCAAACTCCTGACCTCAGGTGATCTTCCTGCCTCAGCCTCCCAAAGTGCTGGGATTACAGGTGTGAGCCACCATGCCCGGCCTGAATCGATCTTTAACTCATTTTTAAGAATGGTGATTTTCTAGGCCTCCCTTAATCTGGACACAGAGTTGTGGAGAAGAATAAGCTAATGAGGCTGTCTAGTTCTTCCCATATTCCTGGGGCAGCCAGGAAGATGCTAAAAGCAACCCGAGTTCTAGTTCTAAGGGAATGCCCTTGCAGGGGTAATGTGGGCCAGAGTTCCCTCTCCAGTTCCCCACTCCAGTCCTCAAAAAGAACCACATACCACGGAGTGCATGGTCCCCACTGTAGCAACCGAGTGACAGGGAGCATGATAAGGCCGGAAGAACAACAGCCCGTATCCTTCATCTTCTTTCTCATGAATAAAGCCAAAGCAGAAGCAGAATCAAAGCTCAAAAATTGCTGTAACATGGAAATTAAAAGACATGCGTGATGAGATTTGACATTATTTTTCTTTCACAAAGAAAACTTTGGAATTTCCAAACATCGGAAATGCCGAAGAGTTCAACTCAGTGCCCACTCCTAGTTGAAACTTCATGTCGGCTGCCTGGTACTGAGTCTTCTCGCCCACAGGAGGGTATCGCCTCTGCTTAGACTGACAGGTAAAACGTCTTGAGGGTCAGAGCCATTGGCAAGTTCCAGGAACAAACAGGGCAGGAGTTTTTAACAAGACCTGCAGCTTGTGAGCAGGGAGGCTCCTGGGCGCTAACACCTCACCACTTTCATTCTCTGGCTGCACACAGGCTGTGCAGACTCAGGGAATCTTTCCAGGGCAGTCGTATGAGAGGGAAAGCTGTTACCTCTCCAAGATTTCATAGTGACAGGAGGCAGCTCCACTAGGATTCCTGATCAAGCCACCAGGTCTGGTGGGAACTGCTTTTTCCACTAAGATTTCTGGGCTTGTTTACATGTGTTTTATTCAGAGCTACAGTAATCTGTTCACAAGAGACAGAAATCCTGGTAAATCAATCCTTAAAGCTTGTTGACATTTGTCCACTTGGCAGATCATAAAAGCCCCTTGAAAATCACAGGAGTAAATGTGTAAACCGCTTTACCAAATTATATGATGTAAACGCCAAGTGAAAGAGTTCTGCAGGATAAGATCGCTGAATTGTGACTGTCTTCCGAATGTAACTTTATTTTGGTCTCGGGTTACATGTGAGGTGTTGCCAACATCAACTGAAAGAGAGACAAAGACATATGAATTCAGCCCAAAAGCTGGCTTTTAAGTTCTCTGTCTTCAAAAAGACTGGAGATTCTTTATGAGATGTAGTTTTGCATAAACAGTCTTTGTTAACAAAAGTTTTCCCCAAATATCAGTTAAATTTTAACTAGTTCCCTGTAAATGTTATATGAGTGCCAGGAATAACCTCGGCATTTTTGAAGAAAAAAGTAGAACTAGAGAAAACTTCATGGCATAAACACATAGATAAAATACACACTGCAATCGTTGCTGGTAATCAGACCGTAGGGGCCTGAGAGTTCATGATTACTGGCAACGCTTTCCGAAGACTATCTCCAGAGAGATTTCTCAGAAGACTGGAAGAGGATTGTCATAGAATAATCATGCATGAAAGCAATTACAAGTACTCAGTCCTTGTGACAGCACAGGTAAATCTGCACCTGAAGCTATTCTGTCCGATTTGAGGTTTATTCCAGCATCTTTGAGAAATCGGGTCCAAAGTTTAAAGCCCTTTTTAGATATCATAATCATCTCTAGAAATTCCACCTTAAACCTTTTACCTCCATTGCCTAACAATTGCTTATATCTGAATCTTCCACAGAGACGGCACATTAGTTTCCCTACATCTTTCTAATTTTACACAATGTACTGAATATTTCGCTGGAAGTGAGAAGTGAGATCCAAAGAGGAAAGCAGAGCAAAGGTGGTAGGGGACGGGAGAGGGAGGAAAAATGGAAATACATTTTACAATGTATAGCTAGGTAAGGAATTCCGTTAATATTCATGTTTAACAGTAAAGCTAATGGTGAGGAACAGCGCCAGGTCTCCAGGTGATCAAGAGCCCTTCACATGTGGAGAGCTTTTGTGGACAGGAGGAATGTGAGATTTCCCGTGAGAGGAGCCTGGGCGGGGCTTCTGACGATTCCCTCTTTACTGGGGTGAGGGTTATAAATGTTCTTAAGAAGTACATTTAGACATCCTGGAGGGGATACTAAGGGTTCATAAGACCTGTGGCTCTGTTCTCCTACAATTTATGGACTGCAGGCACATGTCACAACACCACAGAATCTTACACTGATGAGGGGCCTTACGGGGGAAGCAGTTCAATATTCTATTGAGTACATACACCTCCTCCCAGCATTTTCACTCAAGCCCCATTCAGCCGGTACTGTGGAGGTGGGGAACGCCTTTTGCCCAAAGCAGTCCTTTTTGTCTTGGATGGCTCGGACTCTCCTAAATCTATTTTTTTCTGAGATAATCATTGTATTTTCTACTTACAGGACTTCATTCTATTTCCTCAAGAAACTGAAGAACAAATGCAATTCCTCTTCTTGCTGAAATGCAAAGCATCAGACAGGGCTCTGTAACCAGCAGTTATGTATTATTTTGGTAGGTTTTTCTTTGCCATTCGTTTCCATTAAGGAGAAGAGGGAACAGTATGCATGTAGGGGACAGAGGGGGAGAGTATGCATGTAGGGGACATGCATGGGGACATGTATACATGTATGCATGTAGGGGACATGTAGGGGACATGTATGCATTATGGGACATGTATGCATTAAAGAAGAGGGAACAGTATGCATGTAGGGGACAGAAAGAGGAGCCAGAAAGAGGTTCCCTAGGCACCTTGGTTTGGGGACTCTGTGTCATGTCTCAGCAATACCAAATCCCCAGGGGTCTTTATGGAGAAGAACCCTTTGCAGATTTCTAACATGTCAATTGTGCTACCTCTACTGACAGAAGAGATTTTTAATTTAGTCCAAATGATATGTTCCACTTACCCTCCATTCACTCCACATGTTTGCAGTGTGCCAAATATGTGCCAGTTCAGTTCTATGCTGAGTTCAGGAAAGTTTAACGGTGATTGAGACACAACCCTTGTCTTCAAGGAGCTGACTGTCTAGAGCAAAATCTAGATGAGTTAACAGGCAGGTCTAGTACATCGTAGGACCATAAGAGCCCATGGATAAGGCTCCAATTCAGTCATGAGTAGGCCTAGAAGAACTGTTGTGTGAGAGGAGAACTAAGCAGTAGGCAAGCGAAAGGAGCAGTAGTAGAATGCCTCCCAAGGAAAAAGCCAAGCTTTCATAAAAGGCCCGAGATGGCAGAGAGTGTGATATATCACAGGTACTGTGTAGACCATAAGGTGGGTAGGAACAAGGGTTTGCCAATACCATACAAATACATCTCTGCTTATAGGACATGTGTGTGGTGTTGTAGTCTACACACAAAATTGTATGTACTAAATTGTGTGCTTACGTTTAAGTTATACTTGTATATTAAGGACTAAAATAAAGTTCACTCATTCAGAAATCTGATCACTAAGATACAAAGAAGAATAAAGTGTTCTTGACTGTGAAACTCACAGTCCAGTGGAAACACTATTTTTAAACTTGCATGTTGTCAGAAGTTGGTTATCTAGGTTTGTGAGATAGTTTTAAATTGTTTTGAGTAATTGAGTTGAGTAGATAGTTTTCTGAGACAGAAGCCCACAATAGAAGTCTCCAGTAGAAGTCCACAATGTTTTCTCTCCTCTTAATCAAAAATAGTAATTCTTATCCTTTAATGGTAATTAAAATCAAAATTCATTTTGATCAGTGATTAGCTCAATGGCCATTTCTTATATTGACCTTTCAGTCTTCACAGAGCTAAAAAAGATAAGGAGTTGAACTGGATTGCAGGGGAGGCTGATGTGCTTAGAGTGTGGAAATGGCAAGGAATGGGCTGTAAGAAGTTCTATGAGAAAATTCTGAAAAGGAAGGAAGCCATCACTGGCAGTTAAATGTTTACTAAGAAGGAAGGGCTAGTGGATTCAAATAAGGAATTAAATTTGATTAAAGAAAATTGTTCTGAATTCTACTTAAACTTCTGCCTGCTCCAATTCAAGGAATGTTTTCCTGAGATCCTCTTAATTCAAACCAAGTTTTCTCACCTTGGCACTATTGACATTTTGGGCTGGATAATTCTTTGTTTTGCAGGGTGGGAGAGGGAGCTGTCCTCTGCATTATAGGATGTGTAACATCCCTGGCCTCTAGCCACTAGATTCAAGTAGTACTCCTACGCATATATCAGTTTCAACAAACAAAAATGCTTCAAACATAGCAGGATGTCCCATGGGGGTGAAAATTAACCCACTTCGAGAATCAGTGATTTTAACTAACAGGGATAAGGAGTCAGAACACAGTCAAAGAATTTAATGAGCTACTGAAGAGGATCCTTATTGCAAAAATTATTGTAATTCTACTATAGTAAATTATAACTGTTTTCTAAAAATTTTAACATGAATAATCGCGCGCACACATACACACACGTGGATTTTTTCCTAGCCATCTTTATATTGTGTTAGGGCTAAAAAATAAGTTGTGTACTCTGTAATATAAGAGTTAAATGGATTTCCAAATCAGCTTCCTGGGGTTTCAGAATAATTTCATGTTACCATATCAGTGCAGAAAAAAAAAAATGTATCTCATCAAAACTATTCCAGAAGCACCTCATTTTGATAGGAAAGTACTTTGTGATGATTACCTAATAGGCAGCATTTGTTGAAACGCTTTTAATAGACCGTTTTTATCACATGCAAAAGAATTTCAATGCTAGTTCAGTCTCCTGTTTCATTCTGTCATGAATCAATTTGTAGAGACATTTAGAAGTCAATAATCCACTGCAGCTTTGATGACAGGTGATTAATTTCTACATTTTAGAGACATAATAAGATTTAGCAATAAAAAGGCCTTGAAGTAACCTACCGAACAGCTTTAATCTCAGTCTTGGGACTGTTGCTAAATATGAATGCTTGTACACAAATGTGAATGATTTAAGTTAGTAGGTTTTATTGCAGACTCCTTGTGTTTTCATATTAATCTTGCTTTACAATCAGGCTATCCATACAATCAATTTATGTTGGATATTTTTTCCCAACACAATACTTGAAGGGAGGAGGGGGCTAACAAATTATTTACACACAAAGGGTTTGTACTACAAAAGAAGTCATTTTACATACTTATTGCTGAGGGGATGACTGATTTTATTGGTGTAGCATGGAAAAAGTAAAAAGAAGTGAAGGTGGCCTTCAAAAGATTCTGACAGATACATTCAAGGAATGGCTGGTGATGAATGCTGAACCACAGCTAACACTTCCTTCCAAATAATCAGCTGCTCTCCCGTTCATAATGTCTTTCTTTTCATCTTTCTTATTTGAAAATTGACAGAGGCCTCAAAGTAGTTTCTAATTCTTATCAAACGATTTCTATGAATGTAAGAGCTCATAAAAAGAGTGAAGTTAATGTAATCTGAAAGAAGGATTTCTCTTCTGCTGCCACTGGGGGATGGTAAACACCCCAATGTGGAAGTTTATTTAAAATAAATATATAAATCAAGGCAGATGAATTCAGTGTTCTACATAATTTATCACTCCTGACCAACAAATGGAATGTTCTTAGAAAACACTAAGTATTCCTAAGGCAGATGTTCCAGGTTCAGCCGACTTGTGCCTGTGCTTGTTAAATCTTGGGAGCTTGAGGTTTTGCTTTGTTCTGACATGTTTTTGATGTCAGTGGAGGATCATTGCTGAAAGTCTTCGTGGAAGACATTTTTTCTTTCAGAAGAAAATGACGAAAGAAGAGGTGGCTGCTTGACACACGTACAAAAACAGAGAAGACAGTGTGCTTCTGGGGAAGATCCAAGAACAGGACATGGAGGCAAAAATGAAAGACTTCTCAGAAGACCACCCAACAGAACAGAAACCAGGCTCACCTCCCAGCGCTGTGCCCTCTCTTTCCCCAACCACCATAATCACGATTTTACTTTTCTCATTATTCTCCTTTTTCAAAGATTAGACATCTGTTATTATCCATCATTATTTTCTCTTTTTTAATTTAAATTTGGCATGTCTCCTATTAGAGTGTTTCTTAAAACAGTTCCTTCTTCCGTATTCCCTGAGTTAGGGCACCAAGCTAGCTATCTAACTAGGGAATCTTCACAGCTCGCCAAGTGGGCTTTGCTGCCTCCAGCCTTACCCTGACCACCCCCCATCTACCCTCAATGCTACTGCCAGACTAACCTTCCCACAGGACTCCATGCTTGTCTGTTTGCCTTTTGTGTGTGTTCACACATTCCAGGAGCAAATCTGAGCAATTAACACATGCTGGGCACTGTGGTAGGAACTGGGAGTTTGAAGATGAAGACATGGTGTCTTAATTTAAATAGCTCGAAATCTATCCAGAGAGACAGACACATAAATAACTAGCGGAGTGGTAAGTGCTGTAAGAGTTCTGTGAGTATGTATTCACAAAAAGCAGTAGGTACCCAGCTGAAGCTGTTATTAATACCTCCTAAGGAGAAGGCATCAGCCTGAAACCTGCCAAATTTTACCAGGAAGAGATGGACTATTCAGACAGAGCAAGCAATTCAGTAAATACACAGAGTCATTCTTAAAATACACAGAAGATGGATGATAGGTAGGTAGGTAGGTAGGTAGGTAGGTAGGTAGGTAGGTAGATGATAAAGATGATAGATAGAGAGATAGAGAGAGAGAGATAGAATATCTTCTTGATTTGTTCTCTCTCTGTGTGTGTATTCCTCTCTCATCCCATTTTATTCCTTATCTGTTGCAAATTTCGTGAAACACTACTCTCTCTGTTTGCTGCTTTCCCACTTACTCTCCAGTTACCACTTCACTAACACTCTTTCTCCACTTAGAAGGTAGGTAATCTCCTAGATGTCAAATCAAAAATATCCTTTTCCATTCTTATCTTACTGAACTACTTTTGCATTTAAAACTCTTTATATATATGTGTGTGTGTGTGTTTGTGTGTGTGTGTGTGTGTGTGTCCTCATTTTTAAAACTCTACTTTCTTGGCTTTGACACACACTCAAGTTTTCTTATATGCCTTCTTCTACCTCTGAGGCTCCTTTGTGGGCCTCTGCTTTTTTATCTACCTTTAAAGGTTGAGTTTATGAAGGATCTATTTTCATTGTACACACCTTACTTTGGAGGGGAGGGTGGACATCATTCTTTTGGTGGTAAACAGTACTCATCACCATTCTCCATCAGTCTCCAACCCAGACCTCCCTTCTGAAGTAAGAATCATTTTATCTAACCACCTGGAGAACAGCTCATGATATTGTATCTAACTATCTATAGAACATCTGTCAATGGGCCACAACATATTGTTTCTAAAGGGAAGGGTGGAAAGACAAAAACAAAAAATAGCTATAGGCATGTTTCATCTAGACTAATCAGATCCATTAAGCAGAGACATGGTCTGTAAAGCAAGGAACACACTCAGGAGTTACACAGGTGTTCCAATTAGATACACTAGTATATATATCTAACTATAGTGTGTGTCTATGTAATCTAGGCATCAATAATAATTTTATTTATTAGAGTATAGGATTAAAAAGGTCTGGAGCCCACTAAAATGAAACACAGTTTCTATAAAGACAAGGCTGTGGGTTCAGTTGAGGTGGAGGGAATTATTTTACTCTTTAAATGACAGGATATTCTATTACTATGTTTTTTACTGCTCAAGAATCAAAAGATCTAAATTCACATCCTAAATTTGACTGTTATCCTTTCTACATAAAACTTTGTTTTTTTTATTTCAGGATATCCTCTGAGTTGCAGAAACTAAGCTGTAGAGATATCACAAAACTTGACAATCCCATGAGTATTTGATCCCAACACAAAATATTCAGGGTAACGCTCCACCTTCTCTCATTGGTCTTTCTTTTTTTTTTTTTTTTTTTT
>NW_016809457.1:684418-742958 GCF_001698545.2 Rhinopithecus bieti
AAAAAAAAAAAAAAAAAGTTGCTTTAAAGATACACAAACAGACAAACACACACACATATACACACAATTGATTATTATTATCACATCAGTTTTAGAGGAAACAGAGGAACAGAGAAAATAAGTAATTTCCTCAAAGCTTGTCTGGATTCAGGTCAGTCCACCAGATGTCTCAGCTTTTACACAATTAAGAAAGAGAGAGAAAACAGAAGCTATAAACATGAGAATATACATACACTAAATTTATTCTTCCTTGGGGCCCAACCTAAAATTACCTCTCCTCTGCCCTCCACCCCTGACCCCAACTCTAGGGGAAGATTTCTTCAATATTTCCCTGAATTCAGTTTTCATTCCTAACCCCAGTCCTTTGATCAATCTATTTCTACCACCCTCAAATGCCTTTTACCTTCTCTTCCCTGTCCAAATCCTTTCCTTGCTTCAAGCTAACTATACCTTGACTAGAAACTTCTTTGGCAATATGATAAATCTTATCATTTTTAGTTCCTTGTTCTTGAGTTATTTTCATGTATTCAGTTTTTCCCCAGTACAGTGCAATTATCGTGAAGACAAACAGCCGTCTTATGTGTTTCTTCTTCTCCATGACCTCGTGGCTGGCTATCTAATATATTATCAAAAAATACTTGTTTGAATGGATAACTAGATGGAGGACAGTAAGGAGTAGTAAAATAAATAAATAGAAATAGTAAGAAATAAAGAATCATATACAAGTAAATTTTGAACTTATGAGTTAAAGCATTTAAAAAGTTCATCACATACAGATAGAAATAGGACTCTTCTAATAGTTTAAAAAGCTTCATAAAATAGTTTTTTTAATTGTCCCAGCCTCCATGAAGCTGATATAAATAAAGAAGAGAAATTAACTTTGATAGAGCACTTACTGTGTGCAAGGCCTCCATTGTGTACTTTGAAATACAATATCTCAGTCACGCTGTACAACAGTCCTGCAAAGCATTATTACCCCACTTCTACAAGTGATAGAACTAACATTCAGAGAGGATAGGATTAAACATCCCCAAGATTAGACAGCCATCAAGTAGAGGAGCTGTACTTTGAACTCAGGCCCAAATGAATCCCCAGACTATCTTTTTCTGTTAGTCTTTCTTTATACATTATAAAGTAACGTTTTCATCCCTGGCTGTTTTGTAAAGCTAAATCAACACTAGCTCTGCTTTTCTAAATCTATGTGAAGAGCAGAAGAAGGACCACATGGTTCTTGTACTTCCTCTGGTGGTTTAACCATGAACAATCAGCATCAACATTCATTCCAATCTCTACAAATACCCAGAATCTCTGCACTCTGCACCTATCATTGTATATGCCAAGGTCCCACTCTGGAGGGTAAAATTGCCAAAAACACATATATAATCCAGAGGTTACCGCTGCAGAGACACATTTTCCAATACTCAATATGCAAACATAAGAAAATAGACTTTGTCTGAAGTTGCTTTAATGAAGAGGGAGCATTGGAAACCATGCTGAGGCAGCTTCCTGAAAACCTTGGAAAGGGCCTCAATCCTGTGAGCCACTGTTTCCTCAGCTGTGACATGGGTATAATAACTAAAGGTCAATCAAAAATTATTTAAAAATAATTCTTTAAAGGCAACTGGAAAATAATAGGTATTTAATAAATATTATTTTCCATACTCATTGACAGAAATAATTCTCAATAGACATAATAAGAGTGCATAAAGAAGAAAACCAACACAAATTATTTGGTTGGTGTAAAAGTAATTGTGGTTTGGGCAGTACGGTCAATGGCAAAATTGCAATTACTTTTGCACCAACTGTATTAGTACATTCTCACACTGTTAAGAAAGACATACCCAAGACTGGGTAATTTATAAAGGAAAGAGGTTTAATTGACTCACAGTTCAGCACAACTGAGGAGGCCTCAGGAAAGTTATAATCATGGTGTAAGGGGAAGCAAACATGTCCTTCTTCACATGGTGGCAGTAAAGAGAAGTGCAGGGGAACTGCCCTTTATAAAACCATCAGATCTCATGAGACCTATTCACTATCATGGGAATAGCACAGGAGAAACGTGCCCCTTTGATTCAATTACTTCCCACTGGGTTCCCCCCATGACACATGGAGATTATGGGAGCTACAATTCAAGATGAGATTTGGGTGGGGACACAGCCAAACCATATCACTGACCTCATAGAATACAGACAAAATTTGACTAAGGTATAACTTTGACTGTTACTATAATAGATGAAAGGGCTGGGTGTGTTGGCTCACACCTGTAATCTCAGCTACTCAGGATGATGAGGTGGGAGCATGTCTCAAGTCCAGGAGTTTGAGGCTGTAATGAACTATGATCATGCCACTGCACTCCAGCCTGTGCAACAAAACGAGGCTCTTTCTCAAAAAAAAAAAAAGAGATGAAAAAATCAGAACACATATAAATATGATAGAATTATAGATTATCAAGAACTGTAAAGACAGAAAATTCTTAATTTGATGGGTATTGAAAGAATAAATTACTTGTTCCAACTTCTTGCTTTTATTCTTCAATTATGTGCTGTCATAAATGTATCATGTATAGATGCAACATAGATAAGAGGCAAGGAAAATTATTTAAAAACATAACTAGCCTTATTGTCCACTCTTGCAATTTTTCCTGATTTTAGGTACCAAAAACATATAACAAAGATGAAAACGCCACTGAGACAAAAGGATAATTGTTTGCTGTGTTAACTTCAAAGAGCTATTGCAGCACAGCAACATCTGTAATATAACGACGGATGCCTGTTTTTTCACCAATGTCAAATCATCATAAAATACTGAGGAGAAGGGAGGAATCAAATCTTGCAGTCCTCGAAATCTGATATGAAGTCTATAACCAACCCTGTGCAAGATGGGTAGCTTTTACAAGAGGACAAACACATTGTAAAGGAATGAATCAAAGCAAAGGATTAGATAATTGAAGAGGTGACAGCACATCAGATCGCAGGTGGCAGAGTGAGGTATGGAACAGGAGTTGCCTGCCCAGTAACACACAAGAAGAGTTACGACATTTATGCATTTTCATTTCTACAGGTGGGAACCTCAAATCATTCCATGGGCTAGCCTCTGAGTACCTCTAATCCAAGCCTGCCAAGGATCAGTTGATATACTCCTGTATCGTCAGAGATGGACCCAACATATTTCCAACAATATTTCTTTGGTCCTAACAAGGCACATTTTAAGTCTAAATAACCTGTAAATTCAAACCTTATTTTCTATGGTTAAGATACATGCCCTTGCAGGCTCTATTGTACACAGCCATATATCCAGGAAACATTATTTGACCACCTACTCTGTGACAGGCTGTGTAAGATAATTCTCCTATGATTTCCCATTCAGTTTTAACAGGCATGCTCTGCTGTGCATGCTGTTGTCTTTTTTTAGTAGATGAAGAACTAAGAATCAAAAACATTAAGAGACTTACCCAAGATGATATACTTTAGAATGCTTTTCCCCCGTAAAATAGTAGGTTTGATTGCAACTGCAGCATCAAAAGGCAGCAGGGCTAGAATATGCTTACTTTGCACATGAGCTGAGAGCCCTAGAGCCAGTGCCTTCTCTTTCCTCCCATGCCTCTGGGTAAGGATCTCATGTGCTAGAAGTTCTCAGCCAACCTGGCAGCTTTCGGCAACATTTTTCCCATGTTATTTCAGACAATAGGTTTGTCCTTTTTAAAGACAAAATAGAATTTCTTATTTTCCAACTTTATATTTTGCTATATTTTATAATTTTTCAAGTTTTTCTTTTCTTAGTCATTAGCAAATGAAATAGCAGCATATGGCTAAAAGGCCTAAGGATAAGCTTTCACCCCAAAGAAGGACAAATAATTCTCAAAAAAAAAAAAAAAAAAGATTATTATCCCCTACTAACAGATCTCTATTCCAATTTTAAGTTATCTCCTTGACCTTAAAGACAATACTCCATGGGAGTGAGAAACCTAAGACCACCGCTCTTCGTAAGCCAGTTGAATTATGAATTTAAAATTTCCCACAAAATGGCAATAAATCCAGATATAAAGACAGTTTAAGAAAGTTACAGAAAATGTTACTCTCTCATCCCAAAAGCTTTTCAGTCCTTAAAGAATTTAATTGTTTAAAATCTAAGGTCTTCATATAATCCAGCAATCCCACTACTGGATAGATATCTACTCAAAGCAAACGAAATTCATATATCAAAAAGATACCTGCACCCATATGTTTATTGCAGCACTATTCACAATAGCAAAGATTTGGAATCAACTTAAGTGTCCATCAAGAGATGATTGGGTAAAGGAAATGTGTCATATATACACAACGGAATATTATTCAGCCATGAAAAACTAGTGACATCATGTCTTTTGCAGCAACATGGATAGAACCGATGGCCGTTGTCTTAAGTGAAACCACTCAGAAACAGAAAGTCAAATACCACATGTTCTCACTTATAAGTTGGAGCTAAACAATGTGTACTCATGGGCATAGAGTGTGGAATGATAGATATTGGAGACCTGGAAGGGTGGAAGCACGGGTTGGGTGTGAGGGATGAAAAATTATTTAATTGGTGCAATTAACTTCTTTTTTTTTTTGAGACAGTCTCACTCTGTCACCCAGGCTGGAGTATAACAGCACAAATCTCGGCTCACTGCAACCTCTGCCTCCCAAGTAGCTGGGATTATAGGCGTGCACCACCACACCCAGCTAATTTTTGTGTTTTTAGTAGAGATGGGGTTTCACCGTGTGGGCCAGGCTAGTCTCGAACTCCTGATCTCAAGTGACCTGCCTGCCTCAGCCTCCCAAAGTTGTGGTATTACAGGCATGAGCCACTGCGCCCAGCCCAGCCAGTACAATGAACATTAGTTGGGCACATTAGCTGGGCGCAGTGGCTCACGCCTGTAATCTCAGCACTTTGGGAGGCTGAGGCGGGCAGGTCATTTGAGATCAGGAGTTTGAGACCAGCCTGGCCCACATGGTGAAACCCCGTCTCTACTAAAAATACAAAAATTAGCTGAGTGTGATGGTGCACGCCTGTAATCTCAGCTACTTGGGAGGCTGAGGCAGGAGAATCACTTGAACCTGGGAGGCGGAGGTTGCAGTGAGCCGAGATTTGTGCTGCTATACTCCAGCCTGGGTGACAGGGTGAGACTGTTTCAAAAATAAAAAAATAAATAAAAATAAATTTAAAAAAAGAGAGAAGTTTATTGACTTCAAGAGGCATCTGGGAGTGCCTCCCTTAATCTTAAAAAGGCATCAAGGGAATCCTACTACAGACTTAATCTTAAAGACAAAGTGCTCCAAATTTTTGGTAGGATTCAATGTAGGAAGTAATGTTGAATAAGAACCAAATATTGAAATAAATAAGATAAAATTAGTAACCCTTCTACGTCCAATCATGCAACCAAAGACCTGCCGCACATAACTGGGCACTTTGTAGTCTCACCAAAGAAAACATAAGATCCTTAACTGAGATATTTGAAAAACTCATGTCATGTTTTCACTTCAGAAGAAACCTTATTCAACTTGTCCATCTTGGCTTCAGAACACATTTATCTAATAGGAAGCTCTTTTCAACTCATTTCATTCTGAAAGTCAGGTAGAAGTTGGCTGGAGTTAGGATAGTCTCTCTTTAGTCCTTAGGATTAATCTGGTCATTTTTCTGTTAGGAAAACATTCATTTCAATAGAGCAGATTTTAGAACTTGATTTAACAACCCTAGAGCATGGCTGGAATTCCAAGATCCCTCTGGGGAAAAATGGAGCTTTATAATAATAATTTCAGAAGACAAGAGTAAGTACTGTTTATCCATCACCTATGGGATGTTAGTGGGTGATAATATTGAATAGACTCACGGTGCAGTGAAAATGGGCCAATTTTGAAGCCAGTCAATAAGTGACTTTTTCTCTGCTATTTCCCAGAGAATAGAACAAAAATCTAACACATAGCAGGCCCTCAATACATATCTATGAACAAATTAATGGATCTGTTTCAACCTCTTCATTTTACATACAACACACAGCAACTAAGAAATTTATCCTTGATTATTAACAAAGTGAAACTCAGAATCTCTAGATTTTCTTCTTTGTCACATTGTGACTTTACCTGTTTTTATTTGTGGGTTTGCTTGTTTTGTTTTTGACGTTTAGGAAATTTAAGCCTGTATTGATTTACCTCAAAGTGCCATAGCACAGAGCTTTCTAAATGTTTTGAATTACAGATGTACCTGGTGTGTGTATTAAAAATAAAGGTTCCCAGACTTCTAACTGGAGATTCTACTTCTGTATCTCTGACCAGGCAAGCCTGAGAAACATGACCTAGCCAGTTCTCTGGAGGAGAGGGCTCTCTGTTTGCTCATCACCAGCATACCTAGTTCAAGTCAGAGAGGAGAGGGTGAGGAGATACTCAGTCTGCTCAGCTGGATGTAGGAATACAGGATGCTTTGTTTATTACTGGTACGTCAAAGGACACTGAAGAGAGCACCAAGAGAGGTGATTTTGAGGGCAGAAAGCACCTGGGAGATACAGCACTCACCTTTGATTCATTAATTAAATTTGCAGAAAGGCAGCTGCCCAAGAGGTCCTGCAGCTGCACATGCTTCCCTCCACCTTTTTATGAGAAAGAAACAAATGACCTCAGGGCAGACTAATGGAGGGTTTGTCTTCTTCCAGAAACTAAGTTTCAGCACCACTGATCCGTATTCAGCCTGCTCTTTCTTTCCTTTTCTTTCTTTCTTTCTTTTCTTTCTTTTTTTAACAGAGTTTTACTCTTGTTGCCCAGGATGGCATGCAATGGTGCGATCACAGCTCTTGCAATCTCCGCCTCCCGGGTTCAAGCAATTCACCTGCCTCAGCCTCCCAAGTAGCTGGGATTACAGGCATGCGACACCACACCTGCCTAATTTTGTATTTTTAGTAGAGATGGGGTTTCTCCATGTTGGTCAAGCTGGTCTCTTAACTCCTGACCTCAAGTGATCCACCCGCCTCAACCTCCCAAATTGCTGGGATTATAGGCGTGAGTCACCGCCTCCGGCCACATTCAGCCACTTCTGTGTTCCATACCACTGACATGGCCATGTTTTCCTAGCTACCATTGATCAGAAAAAGTTCAAATATAAATATTTATTTGCTGCACGAGTGAATGAGGAGGGTTCTACCTTCTATCATTAGCACTATTGTATATGAATTCATTTTGATAGCCCTTTTCTGGAGTCAACACCATTTCCTTTCTGAGATACATATAATATAAGCTGAATTATTGTGGATATTAGAAGAGAAAAACAAGAAGAAACAGTGACAAAATAGGAGTAAATACAGGATTTTGCATGCAAAATGCTAAAAGCCCTGAGAAAAACAAAACATCGTGAGGAAAATTAAATAAGGCATTATAATTGCAATCTAGTCTCTATCAGTGAAGAAGGAGGTAGATGTAAAGCCAGCAGATGTACTTAAGAGGGATTATTACATTTTTATGAACTAAGCTAATGTAATCCTGGATTGCAAATTCCATGAACACTATAATTGCTGAATGCAAGTTTCATAAGGGCAAAGTCGATGTCAGCCTGTCACATGGTGGACACTCAATAAATATTGGATGGATAATTGGATGGATGGATGGATGGGTGATCTTGGATATTTGAGAGAAGGACAAAGACATACCAGCAAATATTCTGAGCTCTTTCCATCTCCACAAGCCAAACTGTTTTAAGTCTCTGAAACCATGGTGAGATACAGAAGACAGGACCTACAAGGTGGAAGTCAGTATTCCTTTTCATAAAATCAACAATCAATAATACGTTGGAAAACTAATGTATTATTCTATGAGGGCTGCTGTAGCAAAGTGCCAGAAACTTGGTGACTTAAACAACAGAAATGTATTGTCGCACAGCTCTGGAGATGAGAAGTCTGAGATCAAGCTGTTGGCAGAATTGGTTCCTTATAAGGGCTATGGGGAAGAATCTGTCTGATGTCTCTTTTCTGGTGGCTTGCTGACAATCTTTGGCATTCCTTGGCTTTTATACACATCACCCAATCTCTGAGTTTTCTTATGGTGCTTTCCGTGTGTGTGTGTCTCCACCTTTCCCCTTTTTTATAAGGGCACAAGTCATATTGGATTACGGCCCACCCTACAAGACCTCATTGTACCTTGATTACCTTTGTAAAGACCCTATCTGAGGTTCTGACAATTAGAACTTCAGTGTGTGAATAGGGGTGGAGGGGACATAAATCCACCCATAGCAACCAGTTACCAAAATAAGTGCCACATAGAATGCATAGCATCTGCAACAAAAACAAAAGTAAATTATTGTTTAAGCTTTTCACTGAAGGGGAGAGGATATCCCAGTAACAAAGAGAGAATAAATAAAAATTAGTACAAATAACTCATTGCTACTTAGCCATTTCTAAAATGCAATTCAAATTCTCTTCATTTAATTGCTATTAGTTTAGTGAGTGTACTTTTTAAGAATATAAACACACAGTTCTAGTGCAAAAATATTTATAAGAGCCTTAGTAGCTTTACTTCCCATATCACTTCCCTCTCATCTTCTTTTATATTTAACAACTAAATTCCTCCAACACAGTGGTTTTCAAGAAGCTAGCCGCCATGGTTGGAAAATAAATATCACATATAGTATTGCATTTTGGAGAGATGTCAATCCAAAATAAATGGAAAGTTCTAGCCTTTGAAAAGATAATGTTCTAAGAAAATTTACTTACCCAAACAGTTCATTTCCTGACAATGATGAACAACTGAGATTGTGCTATTTATAGAAGTGGTTTAACTGAATATATACAAATGATAAAGTTCAGCTCATTTTATGTGAGAAAAAGTACCTTTAGGAAGAATAAAAAGGAAAATACTAAAATAATATCCAACACATTTTTTTAAAACTTAGATATTCTTTATAAGTCACATCCACTGGGAGTCTGGTAAACATCAAGAGGAAAAGATCAAATTCACTGTTACAGCAACAGTCATAGTATTTGGCACTTTTGCTCTATGAAAGGGGCATCAAACATATCCTCTGAGCATACTAGACTTGAAAAAGAGAAAATTAAGGGGGCTAAATGTTAAGTCCTACAGTTAGAAAGCTTAAGAGAAATATAGTTACAATCACACAGGCACAGATTCTAAAGGGGAAAACAGACTCTAAATGTGAAGAAGCTTTAGGAAAAAAATTTATTTCACTGTCCAACAATTATAATTCTTCCTGAAGGGAAGGAAAGAAGTTTAAATCAAGAAGCCTTTGATATAAAAATCAAGAACTCATGTGTATTTACACTAATAAATAGAATTCTATAGATAGATAACCAGACAAAGGATTATACTGAAACAGAAAATACTCCTTGACCCCTTCTGGGTCCTCACAACAGGGATGCCTCACGCAGCCAGCAGCTCCCTACCCCTCATGGGAGGAGGAGCACACAGGTGAGCAGATGCAGGAGCCAGAACAAGCACTTTTGGGTTACAGCAGGAACAAAACTCCGTGCAGTCCCACAGCAGCATCTAGGGAGTTACCCATGACCCCTGAAGCCCCAGAGGACATGTGTTACAGTGTGCTCTTTTACCTTTGCTCTCTGTAGACAGCTTAAGTGTTAACATCTCAGTGGAGTGTCAGTGTGACAGCCTTTTGCATCCACACCCGAGTCCTTGTCTGACATCCAGGAGAAATGAGGTTGCATGAACAAATTAAAGGATGATGAATGCAAAGGATTTTATTGCCAATGAACATGGCTCTCAGTGGGAAGGGAAGCTGGAAGGGGGATGGAGCAGGAAGATGATCTTCCCCTGGAGTCCAGTGAGGGACTCTTCTCCGAAGTCTGGATGTCAAGTTGCCCCTTCGAAGTCAAGCTGCTTCTCTCTGATGTCCAGCTGCTTCTCGTCTTCTCTCTTTCTATGCCTTCTGCCAGTTGGGTCAGGGGTTTTTTGGGTACAGGACTGGGGGCAAGTCCAATTATTTTGGATGTAAAATTATCTTGGTGATCCATGGCATATCAAAGTGAGTTTGAAAGTCAAAGATAATTGACAGGTATTCAATATTAAAGCAACTGGTGACAAAGAATAAAGAAGAATGGGTTTTATTCTCGTGTTCTCACTCATATGTGGAAGCTAAAAATTAAAACAATTGACTCATGAAGATAGAGTAAAATGATGGTTTCCAGAGGCTGGGAAGGGCAAGGAATAAGAGAGAGTGGAGATAGCTAATGAGTGCAAAAATATAGTTAGAATGAATAAGATCTGGTATTGGATAGCACAACAGGATGACTAAGTCAACCATAATTTATTATATATTTTAAAATAACTAAAAGAGTGGAATTGGAATGTTCCTAACACAAAGAAATGTTAAATGCTTGAGGTGATGGATACTCCAATTATCTTCATGGGATCACTATACATGTGTGCCTGTATCAAAACATTACATGCACCCCATAAATATATACACCAGCTTTGTACCAATAAAAATCAAAAATTAAGGGGCCAGGCATGATGGCTCACGCCTGTAATCCCAGCACTTTGGGAGGCCACGGAGGGCAGATCACGAGGGGAGGAGATAGAGACCATCCTGGCTAACACAGTGAAACCTTGTCTCTACTAAAAATACAAAAAATAAAATAAAATAAAATTAGCCAGGTGTGGTGGCACGCACCTGTAGTCCCAGCTACTCGGGAGGCTGAGGCAGGAGAATCACTTGAACCCGGGAGGCAGAGGTTGCAGTGAGCCAAGATCGTGCCACTGCACTCCAGCCTGGGTGACAGAGCAAGACTCCATCTGAAAAACAAAAAATAAAAATTTAAAAAAAAAAACACACACACAATAAAAAGAATGAAGAAGGGTTTAGAGGGAAAGATTACAAGTTCAGTTGCTAGACTTTTATTTTTAGGGAAAAAATCTGCATTTTTACATGTTTGATATATTCATTTCATGTATTTTACATACTAGGGTTTACCACATGTATTAGCCCATTTTCACACTGCTATAAAGACACAGCCAAGATTGGGTAATTTATAATATAAAGAAAAGAGGTTTAGTTGACTGGGTCCGTGTAGCTGGGGAGGCCTCAGCAAACTTACAATCATGGCAGAAAGGAAAGAGGCACATCTTACATGGCAGCAGGTGAAAGAGTGAGCAAGAGCAGGAAAAGCTGCCTTTTAAAACCATCAGATCTTGTGAGAACTCACTCACTATCACGAAAACAGCATGAGGGAAAACGCCCCCATGATCCAATCATCCCCCACCTGGTCCCTTCCTCAACATGTGGGATTATGGGGATTGCAATTCGAGATGAGATTTGGGTGAGGACACAGAGTCAAACCATATCACCACATAACTCCATTTATAAGGATTCTTTAGCTTTAAAAAAGATTAAAAACATATGGATTTGAATGAAGGGTTTTGCATAATTATCCAATTCCATTTTTAAAAGGTGAAAAGGAGGTGCTTATACAGTTATGTGATTTTTATCTATATACCAAATCAGTGTCAAACACAGATATTTTAGGCTGTGACTTGTGACCCCAGCCTTGTGCTCAGATCCCTTGAACACATATAGCAAAGAACATCATGAATCACTAAACTTCTAACCTGGTAAGGACCTTAAGTTTCTCCTAGTCCAAACCTTTGATTGTGCAAGAAACTGAGTCTCAGATATTTGCCCTGGCTCCTATAGTTAGTGTGGTGACAGGCGCCAGATTAGAATCTAAGAGAGAAAACCCTAATCTGGCATGAGGCCCACTGCTACAGCCCACCCCAACATGGAATGCTAAATCTGGTGGTAAAATTGATAGCATTTGATGACACTTTGAAAATAAATTGCATTTTCTATTTTAAAAAATCAATTGTATTACTTTATTCAATCCTCATGACTTCATTAGTTAGGAACAAGTTTCCCCCTGTACAGATAAGAAAACTAAAACTTACAGAAAAAAAGTAATCTGCCTAAAGTCACATAGCCAGTAAGTGTTAAACTTGAACTCAGACCTTGAAACTCCAAGGTCTTTTCTCTAATACCTCCGATTATAAGAGAAATAAAATTAAACAAACACACAGATATACTTCATTAATGCTATTTTTAGGAATTAAATGCTAAATTTCACATACGATCTTTTGCAAGACAGCAAAAAATAAACAAAATATACAAGGTTTGTATATCCTGTTAAAATCAGAATTTTAAAAACTGCTTACCTAATACATTTACCTTGACCTCATAGATTACCTTTAATACTACTCTTGCCCTGATATATTTGACCTCTATTCACAGAAAATGAAACGCAGCTGTATGGATTGATTTTTAGATCTCTTTATTCAAAGTAAAAGATGAGCCAAAATCAAATTTTAGTATGTCTAATATTTATGCTTGCAAAGACAGTCTAGCAAGTGTCAACTTTGGGTGTATATTAGCATTATGGAAGATCAGCAGGTATTGGGTGAAAAGGCCATCATCAAGAAGACAGTCCCATATAACAATAAACATAGCTCCAGAGAAGCATCATTTTAAAAGTACACACAACACTCACTTAGACTTTAATTATACTCACAGTATTCTTTAAGTTAATTTTTCTAAAATGTATAAAACTAATTATTTTTCAAAACCAGGTTTCAGACAACTTTCTTCTTATTCATAGGTTGAGGTAATCAGCCAATATGGTAGAAAGAAGAATGAATGATATTCTAAGCGACATGGCTCATGTTATTACAGGCGAAGACTTAACAGTTGTCTCCTTCCAAATCTGGCTCTATCACTTGCTATCTGTGTGACAGTGGCCCTGTTACTCAGCTTCATTATGCCTCAGTTTCCTCGTTTGTTAAATAGGGATAGTAATAGTTTCACCTACCTCATAGAGTTATTAGGATCAAATTAATATTCGTAAGGCAGACAGATAAATATTTAGTACAAAGTAAGTGTTTGACAAGTGTTTGTCAATGAAGCAAGCTATGCAAGTGTAGACAAGTTACTTAACTTGACTGGGCCTAGATTACATTCTTTATACTATGAAGAGATTGCACAGAATCTAATCTGCTGAATTTAAATCCTGATTAGTCAAATATCTGAAACTATTAAATATCTTTCTCTGAATGACTAGGCAAATTTTGCTTCCAACATATGTGGCTGTCAAGTCACCTCTGGGGAATAATTAGAGGAGGAAACGGTGTAATGCAATGAGAAAAAAGAGGTAAAGCCAAAGAGAAGAGTGGAGTTGTTGGAAATTAAATATTGTGAGACTGGATTGTGGGGTTGTGCTTTGAAGTTTGAACTTTAGGAGCAGTTTGGCCTTGGTCAAATCCAGCTTCTAACCTGTATGACCACTGAGAGATTCCTTAACATCTCTGAGTCTCACAATCCACATGTCTATTATGGTACAATAGTAGTCCTTACTTCACAAGTAGTTGCTAATAAGAGTATGCATATAAAGCATAAGGCTTGGAACTAGTAAGAATGTAATAACTTGTTTGGGTGGTGACTAAAATCATGATGATCATGATGTCCGTAAGAAAATTTAGCAATTTTCTAACTAATCTCCTATCAATTCACAAATTGTTATAAATATAAAAGTTATATCAAGTGTAAGAAATAGGAATTTCCACTGAATTCCACAGCTCCACTGAATTCCTGTTTCAATTGTCAAGTTTACCACATGTAAGTTATGTAAATATAACATGAAAGTAAAAAAAAAAAAACATGCTATCACAATTTATTGCTTTCATTTAAAACTCTTTTATTTAAATATCCACAATTTTAAAGCTTTCAAATGGAATTTTTAAAACAACCAATAAGGTATTCAGTGATTTCATTTTAAGTTAAAGAGAAACACAGCGTTATGAATCACTTGACGACGTGTGATTGCACAGTGACAGGAATCTAGTGCAAGACATCCAGTTCTTCAGATGTGAAGATGCTTCTCTAGTCATTATTATCAATGTGATTGGTGCAGCCCAAATAAATAGAATTACCAACAATTTTGCAAGCTGAAGAGATTTTACTAGGCCAAATAAGTTGTTTAACTATTTTCAAGGCTATCCATAAGCATTATATTAAATCCATAAGAATGTCTTTAGGGGAAAAAATTATGCTCAAAGCTAATTTTATATATTTATTTGTAATGCTTATGAAAGTTCTAATATTGTTTTCTATTTGGATTTAACTATATTACTGTTTTGGTAAAGTGTGGTAAATGCTATTAAAAAATTAAATAATGTACAAAACAAGATAAAAATTATTCCAAAACCTGACACACAGAAATAATCTGTTGACACTTTGGGAAATAATGTTCTCTCTCTCTCCAAACATATATGCACATATGAATTACGTGTGTATGGTTTTACATTAATTATATCATGCCCAATGGTATTCTTTAGCATGTTTTTCTCTCAAAAATATTGTATGGTCCTTTTCTTGTCACAATAAATATGAATCCATACCATCATTTTGTTTGCAATATTATAGCCACTAATACACATTAGCTACATTTTCTTAAGTCGATCACTGATGAGCACTTAAAACATTCTTATGTAATCATTTTGTGGAACATGATTACCTTCTTTCTCTGGTAATCCTTCAGGCCAGTTAAAAAGTATTTAAAGAAAATATTTTTTAAAAAATGAAGATCCCATTCGTAGCAGCAATTTAGACATTTAACATGTTATATATTCACATAATATACATTTTAAAAATATTTTTATTCTCCAAAATCTATACATAAAGAAGTGTCTAGATCCTACAATAAGAAAACTATAAAACCCCACTACAGGACAATTCTTGAATAAATGGAAAGGTAAACTTTGTCTTAGACATGAAGATTCAGTGTTGTTATAAAGTCAGTTCTCCCTAAATCAACTCATAAATTTAGTATGATCCCATTTTAAATCTCAGAGGACATTTTGGTGATTTGAAATGTTATCTAAAAAATAAAGATGCTGGAATATTGAGAATATTTAAGACAATTCTTAGGCCAGGCGCACCTGTAATCCCAGCACTTTGGGAGGCTGAGGTGAGCAGACTACCTGAGATCAGAAGTTGGAGACCAGCCTGGCCAACATGGTGAAACCCTGTCTCTACTAAAGATACATATACATATAAAAACTTAGCCAGGCATGATGGTGGGCACCTATAATCACAGCTACCCAATAGGCTGATGCAGGAAAATTGCTTGAACCCAGGAGGCGGAGGTTGCAGTGAGCCAATATCTCGCTATTGCACTCCAGCCTGGGCAACAAGAGTGAAACTCCGTCTCAAAAGAAAAAAAAAAAAAAAAGAAGGAGGAGGAAGAGAAGTAGGATGAGGATAGGAAAACAGGGGAAGAAAAAGGATAAGGAGGAGGAAAATGTTTTATAAGATATTGGAATGCATTGTATAGTTATCATGATTAAAACCATGTGCCATGTGGTACTGGCATATTATGTGGTAAGATCAATGAAACAGAATACACATTCCAGGAAGTACATCAGTGATTTATTGTACAACAAAGGTGTCAATTCAAATCAAATCTGAACTATTCAATGAATAGGGAAAGTTGTAATTATTTATAAATATTTAAATTAAGGTAGATACCAACCTCATGCCATGCACTATAACACATTTCAGATAAATCAAATATTTGAATTTCTAGAATAAACCTACAGGTTATTAAAAGTAAACTGTGATGAGCTATTACATAATTTTTAAATAGGAGACATCTTTTAAACATGTCACAACAGATGGAAATCGTAAAAGGAATGAATGTATCTGTTTGATCGTGTAAAATTTAAATTTTCTGTATGACTTTTTTAAAAAGCTAGCAGTTATAATGTTGAAAGTCAAACCACAAGCTGATATCATTTGGACAGCATTTGTTCCTTTGAAAGAAGGCTTTTACCTACTACCATTGCCAAAAAGTTGTTTTATAGAGCCTCAAAAATCTCAATACAGGTGCACCCTTGACCCCACACCAACTATATCTGTTATTTTTTAAAACTGCTTGGTTTCTTCAGTTCTTCCAAATAAGCCATTACTTGTTGCCTGCTGTTAATGAATTGTTGTATTAACAACTATATAACAATGTAAACCTATTTGATATAGTCTTATTTTATCTTTTCAGTAAACCTAACATCTGTCGCTGACATTCTAAAAAGGTATCTCTTTAGTCTCTTAAGAAATACTGAGAAAGGGTTTCTGTTTTACCTGAGATAAGCTTCCTTAAAGGTACAAGGGTCCCTGCTGTAGTTATTACTAACTGATACACAGTTTCAGCACAAAACACTTCCTGGACTGCCTCAACTCTAAGATAGAATGCATAATAGAAGGGGAAATAGCCTTTAATAATTGCTATCTATATTTTGTTCCCCCATCACTGACAGAAAAAAAGCATGTCAATAATGTACATTAATATTTTCCATATTTTAAAGTTTGAGTGAATGCATGTAGATCATTTGAAACAGTGTTAGCACCCTACAAGCATCCAATAAATGTGAGTTGTTAATATCATCATTAGTAATTACTATTTATCCAAATCAAGACAGAAGCACCATACAGGCAAGAAACGATTACCTACGCCCTATCAAATGAACAGTATATATGTATCCATCGGAGATCGGCACTGAAGTGAGGAAACAGACAATGGCTCTGAGCTGCAGATGCCAGGGGACAATTAATGGTGTCTCACCAGTAATATCATGGCACTGTGCAAAGGATTTGGGGTGGGGGTGTCCACTGATGTTCTTACCAAAGCATGTTTAAATTGTTCTCTCATGTAACAGTGCATTGCTCGTCATGACCAAGGGAGAATACAAGGAAGAGAACAGGGGCGCTTCAGGTGTAGAAACAATGGGACCCAGTAACTGATAAGGTGGGCAACTAGCATCTTTAGGGCAACCAAGAAGGATGCTATTTAGAGAGAACTTTGTGCAAGTGAAACAGGGGTCGGTGGTCCAGGGCAGAGGGTGTGAGGCAAGAGCCATCTTGGCTTTCCAATGAGACCCCAGGCTAGACCAAAACAAAAGCCATATTTATATAGTCCCTTACCATGTTTATAGCCCCCTTACTATGTTGATATAGGGTTAAAGGTCCTCATCTGTTCTTTATGGTAGAGGGGCTGGAAATGAATATTAGAACCTACAGTATTTCATTTTGTGTATGTTATATATTCAGTAAAACTTGGATGTTTTAAAGAATGTGGTTTCAGCCTGTCTCAACAGATCAAAACACCTGGTCTTTTTCAAAAATCCCTGAATTAAAAAACAAATACCAGTCAAAACTCTGGTACACTGAATGGACAAAACCAAAAACAAGGACACACTTTCAAATGATAAGTTAACAAACTTACTGCGACCTGGGTATGGTAATATCGGATAAGGATCTCTTAATGTGAGGCATCTGGAAATTCCTGATGACTTAATAGATTTGTCTGGTTTTGGTCATACATTTGCTTCAAACTCTTCTTCTGTACCACAGATAAAGGAAGATTCCAGACACAATATTTAATTAGTACCTAATTAAGAGCATCAACATGATAAGTGATGCAGATTCTGGCCCCACTGTTTGTACCTGGATATGGGTAAACAGTTCTAGTGAATCTTGGCTGTCTGACAGCTCTCAGCTGTCACTGGCACTACATAACCCAGGGAAGGTGCTGACGCTCCTTGGCAAGTGTACACTAGTAAACATTCAAAGCAGTTGGAGAAATCCAATCACACCAAGTAAACCACCGAAGAGAAAATATGGGAGTCTGGATCCAGCAACATATTCCTACATATGTGCTTCATATTCAGCCTAAGTCATTATTCCAGTCATCTGAAAGAGTTAATCAATGCCTTTCCACATGTAACTGAGGCATCAACTATTCCAAGAGTATCTTTAAGAATATGTTCACCCAGATAGAGTCAGTACAACTGCCAAAAACCAAATGCTATGTTGAACTGATGCAAGTAGAATTCTTGATGAACTGCAATTATCAAATTGACTTGCCTCTGGGGAGCAACCTGCCTTATGCCAAGCCGCCAAGGGAATAACATCACTATGACACCTTGAAATATCTGGGATTATTAATTTTTTTTTTTACTACTAACCAACTTTTTTAAAAAGGAAAACTGTGTGACTAAACTTCTTGTACTTTCTTACACACTAACCAATTGTGTGACCTTAGACTGGCCATCTAACCTTTCTGGACCTCAGTTTCTTCACCTATAAAATAAGAGAATTAGCCCGAGTACTTTCTATAAGCTCTTTCAGTTCTAAAATATGATTTGGTGCTACGTATTTATATAGCTTATTCTTTCTGCAGATTTCAAAATCTCTCCAGAGACTCTCATTAGTATTCTTAATATTGCGGTGAGGAAGGCAAGTGGCAAGGTTTATTATCTCCATTTTTTAAAAAAGAGACAATGAGACATTTTGCTGACACAGCACTCTTGACCAAGTAAGGACTAGAAGTTAGGTGTCCTGATACTAATTAAGAACTCTGTTAAGCCACTTTGCTACTAAACTAAATAGAGAGTCTCTAATGAATAAAATATTCTGTGCTCATGGAAGGAAAATATAGTTTGATCATCTTACAGAGACGTAATGATTTAAAACAATGATTTCCAAACTGTAACCCATATAATATTCTAGGTAGTTTTCTCAGGTCTCATTGCCATGTCGCTATACATATTTTTGCTTTTCTGAGACAAGTATCAAAATGTGAATCTACTAACGTGGGAGAGTGTTAAAGAATATCTTCCATAAAAAGTAAGAAGAGTGTCTGAGGTAATAATTAAATTTCCAATAGAAAATTTGCAGAAAATAAGCTATATAGTCCATATTAATATATTGAAGTGTTAACTTAAACTCAAACATACATATCAATAAAATGAGATTATCATCCAATAAATAATTCAAAACATTTTTAATAATAGTATGTCTTTATTAAGAACTATGAAGGTCTAAGATTTTACCATACTTGCACGCTAGCAAGTTAGTCTGCCATCATTTCATAGATGCTGGCAGAAGACACAATACCCCTAGGTCAGAGACAAAAGATGTTACTATCAGTAACAGAAATAGCCAGAGTATCATTATTTTTGCTTTGGTTTCCCAAATCCCAGTCCCCATAGGGTGATGCAAAGAGGGACAGGTGACCCTGCTCATGCATAACATTGCATTAGAGGAGAGAAGACCTCAGCTCAGGGATCCTGAATCATTTATTGTAATAAACAGTAAGCTTGTCTGCCCTTTTCTCCAGGAGGTGATACTATCTCTAACTTCTAAGGCTGTTCACCTGTACAAACACGCCTGAAACGATAATCCAAAACAAAATCAGTCAACGTTTCTGTCTGCAAAAAGTGCAGAAGTACAAGAGACTCATGGAGAAAATCTCTTAAAATATTTTCTGATTTCATTGCACTATCTGTATATCTGAGAATTCTTAAGTACTCAACATAAATAATGTAAACAATATTGAGGAAGAATAGGATATCCCCCTCCTCTCCTCACCCCATACTCCTACTGGATGTCTCTCTTTGGTTCTGCTCCATCCCGATAGTTCAAAAAATTCAAAACCAAAAAGTAACTTCTTTGGTTCACACTTTTCTGCCTTACTTTCATTCATTTCCACTTATTAATGCCCTCTAGAGTCAGGTGTAGCAGAAAAATCCTGGAAATGCTGCCCACTAGCTGTAGGGCTTTGGCTTGGTTACTAAAGTCCTCCATGTCTCAGCTTTCTCATCTGTAAAAGGAGGGTGATAACATCTACTTCTTAAAGTTTGGGGGAAGATTAAATCAGTTCTTCTATAGGAAGCTCATAAAAGTGCCTGGCACATACACATTTAATAAAGCTTTTGTTAATCAATAAACTTTTTTTTAGGTTAGCTAGGAAAGCTTATTCATCAGCAAACTACTTACCAAATTGCCAAAGTTAACGATATATTACTAAATCATTGACAATATTAGGGGAAACATGTAGATAATGAAGAGTGCACTTTTTTAGAATCTATATATCATTCCTAGTTTGTTCTTATGAACTGAGTGAGAAAGAAGGGAAAAAATTAATCTAATTCAAATGTTATAAAGAAAATTATTTTAGAATAGTTTATTGTATTAGATATAGCTGCCTTAATAAATGAGCATTTTTTCTGTGTTTGAGATTTAAAATTGTATTTGTTTTTTAAAGATTGTGAGATTATGATAATACAGCTGTGCTTTCCTCTCTGTATAGAAAAAGTCTAATTCGCTGGGAAATATAAATTATTATTTTAAGTGGAAAAATGTGAACGGCCTTAAATGTGGTACGCAATGAGGAGTTTTATTTTTATACAAAGAAATAGAAAACAAGAAGTAAATAAATGGCAATGACATTTTGAAAATGACATTTCAGAATATTTAAAGGACCACAAGAACAGTAAGTACATCTTGTGTGCAACTGTCTTTGAAGTTCTAATCTCAGTTCATGCCACTAAATCATCAAGGAAGATTATTTTTAACTTGTTATATAAAGGCTTTAGAAAAAAAATCAAGAAGTGCTCTCAGAGTATGAAATGTCAAGCAGAAAGAAGTATTTGTACATTCTGAGTGTACTAAGGTGATATATGTGTGGATCATGGAGAATTAATTTGTCCCAAATTTTCCAAAAGAGTAAGAAAAGATTTACAGAATAGGAACGACACATTTTCCTAAACATTTTCTTTGAGATGCTTTGGAATATTTGCATGTGGCTAAACCACAGTACAGATTTATCTAATCAACAAAATATTGTCACTGGAAACTCGACGTGAACCTTATAAGAGGCCCCTCTGGGAAGAACACCAGCATCCCTATAGTCCCAGAGAAGAGCTTTAACACCAGACAGAGGAAGGACTGTGCAATCCGTCTGCAACCCCAATCAGTTTGCTCCTTTCTGCAAGTCTTTTTCCTCTCCCCTTTCTCTCCCACCTTTCTCTCATTTTCCTCTTGCCACTTCTCTAAAGAACACACACAGATCTCTATGTTCTTACCTCTCTTAATCTAATCTATCTCTTTGCCTACAATTAAAATTTTCAGGGTGTCTTCCTTTCACCTAAAATAAATAATAACATGTATAATAAGTACTTTCTCCACATACTGAATTTCATCAAATTATTGGTCAACATTTTGACTATAAACATTCCCTTACTTTGGGTCAGCGTGATATCCTGCATTCATCATCTTTCTTCCAAGAGAGTGAATTGCTCTTTCGGTAGTACACTGTCTACCTTTCTTTAATCGTGTCTTGAAATTTTTATTTTTATAATGGGAAACATAAATGGTGCCATCTCTGCAGTTGGGGAGAAAATGGAAAGATCCAAATTTCTCTCACACTTTAATGTGGGTGAGCCATGATCTACTTGTTAAAATTCTTGGATTGCTAATAAAAGTCATAATATACCAAATGGCGGTAATTTGGATGAAACAAGCATATCAATCATTGAGGAATGGGCTCATGGCTCTTTATCTGGGCAGAATCATTAAGTAGAATTTATGATATATAATGTATACTATTAAGCAGCTTCCATTAAACTTGCCTGCCAAACTCATTCTATGTAGACATTGCTGAGAGAAAGATGTATGCAAGAGCGCCACCTATAGTAAAACTTCCGCATTTATTTTACAATGTTAAAACCCAGAAAAATACTAGATTTTGAAGAGAAGATTTTAAAGTCAAGAATAATATCCAAGAAATGGGATTTATGGTTTAATGTATACATAAAAAACCACCACAAAAAAGAAGTGGTAAAAGTTTATTTCAATAAAAATATGAATATTATAAGACAAGACATTTTCTGTTTAAGGAAGAAATTGCTCTGATTTTCCAGATAATTTAAACCACAGCGATAGTCTTTCTTCTAATTTAAATAAATAATAATTCAAATAAAAGCATTATAATTTTTACTATTTTTTAAATATTCTCTATTTTGCTTTTTAACTGTGCTTTTCACAAACTGCTTTTTTTGAAACCTGAAAACAATAGCTATTTAAAGCACAAGTAAACTTCTTTCTGATGTTTAATTTTTCAGAAAATACATCCCTTAAGTACATTACTTCAGCATATACGTAAGAGAATGCTAAGGAAATGGTGACTAGAAGTACTGCTGGAGAAATGTCCTTTAGGAGTTGATATCCACAGAAATTTAATCTTAAATACTTGTTACTTTGACCTAAAAGCTAATTATGAGGGAGTTGAGCCAAAAAGTGAGATGAATAAAAAGAAATTTCATTGGTATTACAGAGATAGTTGCCAGAAACAGCTTACAAATCATGAATCTATGCAGAGATGAAAAGTTGAGTCTAAATTATTATTCGACTGGGTCCTTAAATCAATGGAGAGCAAAAAATGATTGCAGTGGACATTGAATTTTCAACTATAAAGAGTCAACATGGTGGCATGCCCAACGGTGTTTTACTGTGGGTCGTTGGGAGAGAGAGAGCTCTTTGCTTTTTCATCTCTAAAAAGAGTATGGTTTGTTGTTGTTGTTGTTGTTGTTTTAAACAAACAAACAAAAACCTAAGCTAAAATAAATCGTTGCTGCAGATCACATAGGAAGCTGCTCAGCTCTCTGACCAAGTGTGGCTTGGCAGGAAGCAAACCACGAGGGGCCGATGCCCTGCAGGTCCCCCTCATTATCTCACACTTGGGCCCTTTGACTTTTCGTGGGCCCACTGTTCATTTTGGTGAGGCTGGATTTTAAGTAGATTCAGGGCTCATCAAGCAAGGTGCCAAACAGAGAACACTACAAACTGATGTCCTGTGTTTGTAGAGCTGGAGGAGCTGGGACAGGAGCCGCTTTCCCAGCATGCACTGAGACAGTGCTTCATCCTTGCCCTGGGAGGCCGCTTCCCAGGATGAGAGAATAATTCTCTCACTATAGCCCATTCAATCTTCAGCCTCTCAGCTGACGCTGCCAACAGAAGTGCCAATTAATGCCAATTACAATGGTGACTTTTCTGATATGGGCACCTACTCATATAGGCCATCAAACAGCCATCATATATTAATGACTGTCAGTCATTACCAGTATGGGCGAAGTTTGAACTAGTGACCTAGAGGAGAACTGCTCTTTATCCTACTTCCAACTCCCTGAACCGTCCAATTCCCCTCCCCCTTTCTTGGCCAATGTTCTTAATTATAGTTTTGTACCTGAATAATGAATGTGCTACATTTTGACAGTGACAATTGCTGAAACTGTGACAGCAGAAATGCAGTTACTGTCTGCCATTTAGCTATCCCTGTCACAGCCTTCAGGCCAGCGAGGTCCAGCTCACACCTTCAGGGGGCACTACTATGTCCTTTGTGATTTTAATCGAATGCATTTTTTATTTGTCTTTACTACTCCTTAGAAATAAGGAGAGCATTTTTATGCAGATAAATGTGTCATGAACTTCCATGCAGATGCTGCCATTAGTTGTTTCTTATCTGCTCATTATTTTGTATAGCCTTATGAGACAGAAACTCCCCGTGCAATTAAATATGCTGCAAATTAATCGGGAAGTGCACCTTTCTGTTTCAAAGAGGAAAAGCAAGTTAAACACAATAAACATCCTAAATGATAGAAAAGTGTCCAGTTCCTTTTGTAAACACATCCCTTAACCTTTCTTTTCTTTAATCTCCTTTTAATCCAGTCTGGGGTGCAAACCCCTAAATGACCCATTGCTGCCTGCTGTCTGATGTGGGTGTTATCATGTTTTCAGAGACTCTGAGACTCACGTCATTTAATTCTCAGCACTGCAGCCTGCAGCAGTCAGGGCATCTATTTCATGTTTGCATTACTCCTAAATTTGGGGGAAACATTTAGGAGAAAGAAACTGTTACTAAGCCCCTCACTCTACCTTCCAAGGATCCAGAATGAAGACCCAGCAGTTGTCCACATACCTCACACGTCAGAAGAGAAAAGAAGTAACCAAATGTAAAATACAGCGTGTTTCCAACTCCTTACTCTTTCTCTGAAAGTAGCACCAAAAGAAAATTTGTGGAAAAATATTCTGGGATTATACTTAACTACTTTACATCCATCATATGTTTTTTAAACAATAGAAATTCCTTTTAAAATACTTAATTCCAACACATCCATTTGGAGGTAAAGTTTAAGTAATCTGCCCTGTTCACCTAGTGAATTCGTGGCAAATTTAAGATTAAAACTCAAACCCAAGAGCTTTTAACTCTTTTCTGAGGCCATTTCTGTTTGCAATCCCAGCAAGCGCTTCTGGGTACTACACATACATAATTCCATGCAACTGGCAACTTGCAAAGAAAATACAATTAGCATCGTTCTGCAAAGAAGGAAAAGTAAGCCCCAGGGAGATAAGGAAACAGCCCAAGAGACTACAGTGTTTAAGTGGCAGTACAAGGATTGGAATCCAGGCATGGTTGTCTCCAAGGAACATGATTATTCGACATATCACGTGACTTTTAGTCCTATGGCGATTTATTTGAGAAGCAGCTCAAGGTTCCTTAGGCCAATTCAAATCACTGTGCAAAATCCTCAGGCAGCCTCTGAATCTTTGAGATATAAAGTCACTCCAGGTTACCGTAAAGTAAATCAGGACAGGCAGCATCCAATACTAACCAGAGCGATGTGGTTGGGGCTGTGTCTCCACCAAAATCTCATCTTGAATTGTAGCTCCCATAATTCCCACGTGTCGTAGGAGGAACCCAGTGGGAGATAATGGAATCATGGGCGCAGTTTACCCTATACTGTTCTTGTGGTAGTGAATAAGCCTCATGAAATCTGATTGTTTTATAAGGGGTTTCCCCTTTCACTTAGCTCTCAATCTCTTGTCTGCCGCTATGTAAGACATGCCTTCGCCTTCCGCGATGATTGTGAGGCCTCCCCAGTCACATGAAACTGTGAGTCCATGAAACCTCTTTTTCTTTATAAATTACTCAGTTTCGGGTATGTCTTTATCATCAGCATTAAAACAAACTAATACATATAGGTAGCAGAAAACACTCTGGTTTACATTTTTGCTCAGTGATGCTGATGCCATAAAGAAAAGAGATTGAGAGGCAGGAAATGCAGTGTTGTGTTTCCCTTTAACACTCCAAGAACGTAAATCCAAAAGGGCACCATCTAATAAGACTTTAACGAAAATACAGTCATATTATCACTATTATTAGAGACCATTCATTGTTGTTTACTGAGAGCTTTCCATACATGATATGCTATTAATTCTAACAAAATGTATTATTATCCTGTTTAATGGATGAGTAAACTGAGACTCAGCCAAATTCAGCAAGTTGGCCAAATATACTAAGCTTAAGTGAGGAGCTGGGCCCAGGATTCTCAAACTCCAAAGTTCTATTTCACTGCACTGCTTCCCAACAAGATTTTTGTTCACATAGCTTTCTGTGTTTATTTATTTTGGGGGAGAAGGGACAGAACAAAGTCCCAGGAGGGTGTTTCTAAATAGGCTAAGGAATCTATCTGCAGCTCAAGGGAATAACAGGTGGAAAAGTATACGGAAAAATATTCTTGAAAGTATCAACCGCAGGAGAAAATATCAAAATATCCTAAGATGACTCTTTTATCTTGGCAGCTTATTTTAAATGACAAAGACATTTCCAACCTTGAGAGAAGATTGGGTAAAAAAAAAAAAAAAAAAAAAAAAAACCAGTATACACACAGTAAACAGACTACAGAGGTCTAGAAAAATAAATAAATACAAGCAATCTCTGTCCAACCTCACCCTGCTTCTCAAAATAGTAACTCCGTCAGCTTGCCTGCAAGATAGAAGAAACTTCCTCAAAGACAAGTCATTGGTTTTTGAAAACTACATGTTGAGCAGTCCCTTGTACCTTGCAGAACAAGCCCGGACACCCCAGACACAGCATTTCCTATAGGTGAAACATATTAAGACCTCGAGTACTGCATATTAATCCCTCCAAGTACTGCATAAATATATATACATATGAAATATTATAAATCATCCTGGAGATAACTTTTTCCTTAACACTAAAATGCTAATCCTTGATGAGGCAGATCTTCAAAGGGCACAGCATCATAGCACTATGAGACCATTCTGGACCAAATACAAAGACATTAGCCTGGAAGATAAGCAATTTTAAGGTCACAGTAGGGAAACATCTAAGAGTCCAGGGATCATAAATAGTACAGAGGTGGAAATGCAAAGTCATGAAAGATGAAAGGAAATAATAAAACGTTTGTGATTTCAGGAAATTTGACTTTGAGGAAATGTGCCACACCCTAAGGAATTCACTAATAAAAAATCCACTGCTGAAAAGCAGGCATTACTTGTTGGTACAACTGAAACCAAACAGCTTCTGACTTTGTGGGACACAATTTCAACAATTTCTGATATTTTCTCTTCAGAAATGACTAAGGATAGCTTTTAAAAGAACAAAAATTTTATTTTTATTTTTGCTTTCTTTTTTTTTAGCGACAGTCTTGCCCTGTCACCCAGGCTGGTGTGCAGTGGCATGATCACAGCTCACTGCAACCTCAGACTCCTGGGCTCAAGTTATCCTCCAATCTTAGCCTCCCAAGTAGCTAGGACTACTTGGCCTGGCTAATTTTTTATAGAGACACAGTCTCACTATAACAACAAAATTTTAATGTTTCACTCTTGAAGCCAGACAAGAAAATAAATAAGGATGGGGATTTTTTTTTAAAGAGCATCATGAAAAGATGGGAACACTGAGAATGAAAAAGAAGACTAAATAAGGTGCCAAACAAACTAGTTTACATTTAAGACAAAAATTAAAATATAAAGATTGAGCTGTGTACATGAGTCTTCTCTGTTCCCACTCGTAGGAAAACTAGCAATCCCTCATCTTTTAAGACCTTCCCCTAACTACAAATCTTATCTCAAAGAGTTTTTTCTCATTGGCCTACATTTTTCTTTCTAAATTTGACTGTATTTTCCTTTCTCTGGCTACATTTGGAATGCTACTATTTCAATTTTAAACAGTTTGTATGCAAGATGTTGTTTTATGTAAAGAAGGAAAAAGATTGACAAATCTAAACCAAACAGGGAAGAATTATAAATATTTTGCCTCACTATTGCAGCTTTCTCCATATGCCTCAAATGAACATTTCTAATCAAGCTCTGCTTCTGCAGAAAGCTTACCAACAAAATACATCTTTATTTGTATGTAACATGCGTAAATGTAATTAGCTTTTTTAAAAGAAACAATTGAAATACGATGTTTATGGAAAGAAACTGATTTTTTTTTTCAGATGAAATCTGAAACTGCACAGGATATTGACAGACTGATGGCTGAGTCCGTTGCCAGAAGCTGGTTAGGAAGCTGGTATGAAGGTCACTAATTTCATTCTGTTTTATTTCAGTGGGACCTAGAAACAAAGAACACAGTTTTAAATAGACAGTGAGGAGGGATGGATTATTAAACTAATGCTTCACCATCAGTGTTGTGTAGTTTTTAAAAATAGAAAAGAATATTTTACCAAAACATATGTTCTAAATTTTATCATAAAAGTATAATGGCTGAGAACAAGATAAGGAAATAACATTTGTAGCAGTGACTGGTTTTTATTTTTGCAATGTTTCTTGCATTTTCCTATTTCCCAAAACGATTATAATTTGTAGCAAATCAGTTGATGTGTTTTGGCCTGAATGTCTGTGTTGTGTAGAGGGTACTCTGGGAAATTTCTGTACTTTCTCCACTTACTTCAACAGCCTCTCTCAGATATTGTCTTTTGTTTTGTCAAGTTCATTTTTCTCATTAATTAACAATGGAATCACACTAAGGCAATCCATTTCTCCACAACAGTTACTCATAAGTGATTTTTTAATAACATTAACTTGTTTAGAGAAGGGAAAGAGTATTATACGTGATATAAATAACAACAAAACTATTTATATTGTTTTTGTCTTTTATTAGAGCAAATAACTCGGAGTAAACTCATAAATGACCTGAGTTGTGTGATATGCATGAAATTACTACACACAGTAGAATTATAGTTTAAAGAGATGTCATTAAAATCTAAATACACAACCTTAGATCTTGTACTTAGTTTTCGTTTAAAAAATGCTTTTTTCAAACTGAGAATTCATTTTAAAACATACATTATCCTGCTGATATACATACACACCCACCCACCCACAAACACACACACACACACACACACACACACACGTGGACTGAGAGGATAAATCTAGTAAACAGCACAAAAGGAAATTAGCTGAAAAATAAATTAGTCAAAAAAACAAAAGAAGTTCTAAAGTGCTCTAGTGAATAAACACAAATCCAAAAGGTAAGAAAGAGGCATGAATATCAAATAGGACCTCCAAAGCTCCATTAGTCTCAAGGTGCCATAGGTTCCCTGTTACCTGAGTTACCACCAGGCCTGGGCAGCATCAAGAACCCTCTCATAACACTAGGGCCAAACCCAACCTTTCAGAGACAGTATGGCCAGCTCGGGCTCTAAAACTACAATCCACTGAGGGCCTGTCTTCCCCAGAAGAGAGAAGAGAATGCCTATGTTTCCTCTTTGTCTACAAAACTCTTCACTAAACAACTGCTTTCAAAACCACCAGTCAGAGGACAGCATTGCCTGGTCCTATGGACTGAATGTTTGTCCTCCCAAAACTCTTACGTTGAAACCCCAACCCCCATTGTCATGGTATTTCAAGGTGGAGTCTTCAGTAGATAATTAGGTAACAAGCGTAATCACGCATGATGGGAGTGGTGCTCTTTTTTTATTTATTTATGTTTCTTTTTTTGAGACAGAGTCTCACTCTGTTACCCAGGTTGGAGTGCAATGGCGCAATCTTGGCTCACTGCAACCACCACTTCCCAGGTTGAAGCGATTCTCCTGCCTCAGCCTCCTGAGTAGCTGGGATTACAGGCATGTGCCACCACACCCAGCTGATTTTTGTATTTTAGTAGAGATGGGGTTTCACCATGTTGGCCAGGCTGGTCTCAAACTCCTGACCTCAGGTGATCCACCCACCTGGGCCTCCCAAAGTGCTGGGATTATAGGCACGAGACACTGAGCCCAGCCAGGAGTGGTGCTCTTAAAAGAAGATAACTTTGGCATGCTGTCTCTCTCTCTTTCTTGCACACACACACACACACACACACCCTCTCTCTATTTTTCTCTCTGCTATGTGAGGCACAGCAAGAAGGTAGCTGTCTGTAAGCGAGGAAGGTAGTCCTCACCAAAACCCAACCATGCTGGCACTCTGATCTTGGTTCCGGCCTCCAGAACTGTGAGAAATAAATGTTAGTTGCGTATGTCACTCAGTTGATAGTATTCTTTTTCCAGCACCCTAAACTAAGATCTTTGGTTTGACACACCAGTGAAGGGTTAATTTTTAACCTATCTACACTATCCCCTACTACCAGCACTTTTTCAAATATTAGCTGAAAACTCCCTCTTTGCTGCTGCCAGACCTATGGGACGTCTGGTGTTCCCGAGACTGAAGGCTGAGAATCACGGTTTCCCTTGTCCCTCACTAGGCTGAAGGCTGCGCTTGCTCCATGTTGTCCCAAGACTGGAACTGCAATTGCTGTACCTTGCAGCAATTCCTGTGACATAACTCTGCCTTCCTGCTGTGTAGTTAGCAGAACTGAACAGTTCCTGGCACGACTCTTGCCACACAAGAGGGCTGGGTACATCTCTGTAGTGTTTGCTTTTTATGCTGATCCCACTGAAATCTTACATTTCCGTAGCTCCTTCTTTGTCCCCTCTTCTAATGACTCACTTCACAATGCCAGGATTTTTACTAGCCCAGAAGGGGGGGCTTGCGGGGGGTGTTTCACTGCCTTGGAGGCAGCAGCAGAGAGAACAGCTCAGCAAGGCCTGCATGTGCAAGTTCTACCATCTTACTTCTTCTGGCTCTTAAAATCGTAAGGTATGATATTTACCAGCTTACTTTAAATAAAGGACAAGCACCTATAATGCCAGCACTCTGGGAGGCCGAGGCAGGCAAATTGCTTGAGCCCAGGAGACCAGCCTGGGCAACATGGCAAAACCCCATCTCTACCACAAAATACATAACAGTACCCAGGTGTGGTGATGCACACCTGTAGTCCCAACTACTAGGAAGGCTGAGGTAGGAGAATCACCTGAGCGCGGGAGGTCAAGGCTACAGTGAGCCATGATCGCACCACTGTGCTTCAGCCTGGGTGACAGGGTCAGACCCTGTCTCAAAAAATAATAAATAAATAAGGCTACCTTCTCCATTATATCTGTGGAGTACAAGGTCCCTTAGGCTTTCTTCTGCAGGCCCCTAAGCTTTTCTTGCTCCTGAAATACATTTTTATATGATCCCCAGAGCACCCCGTCACCAACTTCGCTGCTCTTCTAATCTAAGATAGCAGGCACATTCTGTAGACCTCATAGCTCTGGGGTACCCAAAATAATTTATCTTCTCATTTGCTTCTGGTACCCACTTAGCTATCAGATTGCATGTTTTTACACAGCAATTTTAATCAATTAATTGTCCAAAATGTCCTTGCTGACAAGAAGAAAATGTCCCTACCATAGGGGAAAATTCATCAAAATTTTAAAGGATCGCAGTGCTCTTATAACACAGTTATGTAACAGCTTATAACCTCTTTGGAAATTTACACACATGCACACACACATGCACGCACACACAAGGAACCATCACAATGCCAGTGACTAGAATCTATAATCAGCATTGGTAATCTCTTAAACATTTTATTTGTTGTATATTAAATTCATGAAAGAATATTACACTGGCACTGCATCTCATGATTTTAACATATGAGGCACTCGCTTACATATCTTGCTTTTCAGAATTTCTGATTAAATGTTTTAATTTAAATGGAAAATAATATTTAATGTAATATCCAGCCTAAAGTGTCCCTGAAGCTTCAATTGCAAACAATCATAATAAAGAATGTTCTTGTTTAATCTACAAAATAAGTACATTTGATTTTAATTACTTGGATAATGACCAAGCAAGTACATCAGGCACATCCCTTCCAAGAGATAATGAAAGACACAGAGGAGCAAACAATATTCCTGCGAACAGACCATCACATTCTGACTCTGAGGATGACTCCACTAATGAAAATCTGTCTTTGCAAATGACTCATCTTCTGAAGACTGTTCTGAAGATGTTGGAAATCAGAATGATGCATGTGAAAATGAAATTAATCAATATGAAGATGGGGAACAGCAGTCTATCACAGAAGGGCTGTTTGATAATAATGAAATTGAGGAAACAGTCGGTGGTAGAGAAACAAATGAAAGCACAGGAAATGTCAATGATAATAATGAATGAGTAACTAATTCTTGAAATTCAAGAGGAAGAGTTAACAAACAGACAGATCATCATACAGGCAAATGACAAAGACATGAAACTACATTTGCTTTTGAGTTTATTCAAGTTTCTAAGGATATCAAAACACTAATATGGTAGTAAATTTAACAGGAAGAGAGGTGTAAAATTTTCAGAACTTTATATCAACTGGAAAGCTATAAGAGTGTCCAGTTTGGCTGAAGCAACAGAGCATAAAAGGCACCAGTGGGAGATAAGACTAGAAAGTTCTACTGGATTTCCAGGAGACATTTGACATGTCAGTATGAATCCTCTTCTTTAATTGCCCTTGCTTGTTTTTAGATCACAGTTGTTCCAAACCCACACTCCTACCCTAGTCCGCTTTAGCTTCTCACAACAGTATGAGAATTCGGTCACTCTGTCTTCAGCTTCAGTTCTAAATGCAGTCTTTAAAATGTAGATTTTCAAAATCTCAATAGCATGGTGTTTATCAATTTCATCTCCCTCATAAGTTCTATTATTTGTAATACCAATGGAAAATTCACACAACTGTGTAATGGTACCTGGAGGAGTTATAGTTTCCCTGCACATCGGAAAGGCAGATGCCTTTAGACTGTTTTGAATGCTGTCTACTCGATTCTTACATACCATGTAAATAATCTGTTCTCTATGCCATAAATATTCCCTTTTCTCACTACAAAATTCTACATTTCAAAAGAATCATTTGAAACGAAGGCTATTTAGCCTAGTAAGCTATGATTTAACTCAGCCATGCCCTCTAAATCTTAGGTACACTGGCCAACAGTTCCTATTTGCTCATACTTTCACAATTGCATATAGCATAGATTTTAGTTTTTTGTTTATTTCTTTTGTTTTTGTTTTTGTTTTCCAAACCTAACACATTACATTTGGATGTCATTTCTTCTTGTCCTATGACTGATTTCCTCAGGCTAGACTTCACTCAACCTAAATCCCAGCATTTAACAAGTAACAAGCGTAAAAAAGTGAAGGGAAATTACACTGGATCCCAATCAACATAGGAACTGGGATGGAGAAGAGAGAAGAGCAGTAGATAACTACATTACTGTGTGCAAATATGACTTTAATTCAACTATTTTAATTCAATTTTTAAAATACATTGGAGGATACATTTAAATTAAGAACTGAAACATTGCAATTGGATTTGGCATTTAGATCATTTGTTAGATTTCCTAGATCATTTCTGTGAAGTTGTAAAAGCATAAACCCGGTAGCAGTGTGTCCAAGCATGAATGAGAAGTGAAGGAGTAGGATAGGAAGTATGGCCAACTGTTTCAGGACATTTCAAGACAAAGTAAAGAAGAGAGCTAAAACTGTGATTAGAAGATCAGGTGAGGACTTTCTACAGAACGAGAAATCATTGAAAGCATATATAAGCTGATAAGAAGAAGCAAACAGAGAAATATTGAAGATACAAGGGAATGGTGAACCAGATGATGGAACACTTCCTCTGTACCAGTCCCTGGAAAGGGTACTGGCTATTTAAGATGAATAAGCACTTAGCTGCCTCTAAGAAACTGAGGGGCTAAGAGTCAGGAAAGATGACATATGTACAAGGTGTTACAAGAGCATAGGGGGCATTAGCACCGTCAAGAAGAGTCCAGAAAGCTTCATAAAGGAAGTTAGACCAGTAGAGGAAACAGTGAATGAAAATTGTAGGCAAAGAAAATAGTAAGTGAAGGGTGGAGTGGTGTGAATGGATATAATATTTGGAGAATGTATTTAATAGAAAATAATCTATGTGGGTAAATGCCGAAAAAATGGAGTGAAAAGATACATTGGGACCAGAGAGTAAAAAAATGTGTATGTTGTTTTAAAGAGTTTGAAATCAATCTTACATTCATTTATTCTTGAAACATTCTGAGAACGGGTACTTTCATGTTCCATTTTATTTGCCTTTGTGTAGTTTTAATGCTCACTTTGATCATGCAGTATTTATGTAATAAAATAGTTAAAAGAAAAATAAAATTAAAAGCATCTATCAAATTTCTACCATTTGCCAGGCATTGAGCAAAAAATATAAACAAAATGAAATCTTTACCTTCCAGAAAGAAACAATATGAAAGATAAATAGTCGGGCAGGACCAAGTGACTTGCTTTGGCCAATGAAATGTAGGTGGACAGGATATGTGACATGTACCCACGTGGAAGCATTTAATTGCCGCTGTTTCATTTTCCAGCCTACTCTTTCCTTGCCATAGAAAACAAGAGAGAGGGCTAGGCACAGTGGCTCACACCTGTAATCCCAACAGTTTGGGAGGCTGAGGTGGGTGGAATACCTAAAGTTGGGAGTTCCAGACCAGCCTGGCCAACATGGTGAAATCCCATCTCTACTAAAAATACAAAAGAATTAGCTGGGCATGGTGGCACGCACCTGTAATCCCAGCTAATCAATCAGGAGGCTGAGGTAGGAGAATCGCTTGAACCTGGGAGGCAGAGGTTGCAGTGAGCCAAGATTGTGCCACTGCACTCCAGTCTGGGAGACAAGGCAAGATCATGTCTCAAAAAAAAAAAGAAAAGAAAAGAAAAGAAAACATGAGAGGACACTTAAATCGGGAAGAGATATAACATAAAAGCAGCCTGGACTGTTAGAGCAACACTGGTAGGATGGCACACTTCGTATAAGTGAGAAAGAAACTACAGTGGATTAAGCCACAGAGATTTGGGGTTTGTTATTGCAGCATAACAATCTATCCTGATGGATACATTGGGGCAACATCTAAATCTTAGAGGTGATCTGTTCTATATTTTTGGCATGAAATTTGTTAAATGCTTCATTGGTTTTCACCAGTCATGTAGTACTCTGGATTTCTGGCAAATAAAAATTGGAAACCAGTGTTTTTTCAATACATAAATCCTCAATTCATATAGAAGCTTACATTTTTTTCCAGACATACAAACTTACAGATATTGCCAGAGTTGACATTATTGTGAGATACACAGGGAATACTCACTTTAACACCAATGCAGTCCTTAACCTTCCCTCTAATCTTATTTCTCACAACTCTCATCACAAACCTTGTGCTCCAGGAAACTAACAAATGGATTTTACCACATACAATTCCTTCCTCTATTTGTTAATGTATACTATTTCTTTCGCCTAAAATGCCTTTTACCTATCATCTAATATCCAAAGCCAATAAATCATTTTCTTCATAAAGTATTTCATTGCTCCTTTACATACACACACACACACACACAGAGAGAGAGAGAGAGAGAGAGAGAGAGAGACAGCCAGAGAGAGAGAATTCCCACAGGCAAAGGAAAGAAGAAATGATGAAATTACATTTTATCCAATACCTCACTATATGCCTGGCACTATATGTGGTATTTGATGTTCATCTTTGAACTCCTTGATCACTTTATCTGCTTCTTTTGTAGTATTTAAAACTCTATACCTAAATATGTTATATGTTTTTTTGTACCTTAATCTCTTTCTTTCTTTTTTTCTTTTGAGACAGAAGTAGCGCTCTGTCACGGAGGCTTAAGTGCAGTGGCTCAATCTCAGCTCACTGCGACCTCCAGCAATTCTCCTGCCTCAGCCTCTCTAGTAGCTGGGATTACAGGTGCACTCCACCATGCCCGGCTAATTTTTTTGGATTTTTAGTAGAGACGGGGTTTCACCATGTTGGCCAGCCTGGTCTCAAGTCCCTGACCTCAGGCAATCCGCCCGCCTCAGCCTCCTAAAGTGCTGGGATTACAGCCACTGTGTCCAGCCCTTAATCACTTTTAAGAATAAAATCAGTGTCATTTACAGAGACCAGAGTGAGAGCTGGCATATAGTAGACTCTCAATAACTTTTTTTAATGAATGAACTTCAAATATCTTTTTAAGGTCTTCTGCATACATTTATATGTAAGCTGGTTCTGAAAGGGAAGAAACCTGATTAGAAATTAATATAATCCTTTGCCTCTGCTATTATGCTTGATTTCCTGGCTTTCAAACATTCCAATGCCAGGCTGCAGGACTGATTTAAAACCCCATTGCCCAAAAAGAAGCAGAGGGAGCTGGGACCCAATAACCAAGGTCCCTTTTTCTTGTAAAGACATTTAGGGATTTTATCTGTTACTCATATCTCAAGAACATGATTACTTAACTATCATAAAGTAAGACACACTGTACCAATGACCAATCAGAAGACATGGGTAAAATTGTGGGAGGAAGCCCACGGAAACAGTCAAACAGCTTTAGGCTTCACGGGACACTAATTAATCATTTTGGCTAGAAAGCCCCTCTCCCCATGGAGCATAATGTCTTCCAAAGAAGATTTGGATGAAACATTTCACCAGATGGATCCAGTACCTACATTAAGACTCTGCCACCCACACCCTTATGTATTCATTTATTTCTCCATAAAATATTTGGGAGTGTGTTGAGGTAGCAGAACCTGTACTAACAGTGGACTAAAGAATATGTTGTATGACAATTCACCTCCAATTTTCATAGCTGAGCCTAAACGAAAATGGAGGCTCCTAATTAACGTTATGTCATCAAATAAACATCAAGCAATTCGGAGTGATTTAGATTTCACTTTTACTCTTTTTGACCTATGAACTAGGGTGGCAGGATGACATTGGCATGCTAATCCTGCAAAAACTCAGGGCTTGTTTTGCAATAAGTTACTCAGGTTTAGAGAAATAGACATCTGCTTGACCTCAAAACCACATGGTCAAAAAAAATCTTTAGAGTACACATTGCCTCTAGTCATTGCAGTGTAGTTACATAATAAGTATTGCCATTGTATAGATGCCTACAAGACAGGTATTATTTTCCCATTGCAGAGATAAGGAAAGTGAGGCTTAGAGAAGTTAAGTTACCCAAAGTTATTTGTCTTTTAGTGGGCAGAATTAATATTCAAATCCAGGTCTTCCATATCAAGAGCCCAGGCTCCTTCGGGAACTACACTTCAGCTTATAGCACACTGCTGCATCATAGGTTTTGTTTAGAAGTTACATACATATATAAATATTCAAGAAACAGGTTGGACTTATAAAGAAGACATACATTTTTTAAAAGATTTCAAAACAACCTTCTGCTAAGAACAAACTGTGATAAAAGAACTCAGGCACAAAATTTTAGGGTTTTTTTACCTTAAAATTAATAAATATCAGCTTTGTTTTTGGGTCTTTATAGCAAAGGTTAAAATAAATGTTGATAAATTAAGACTATTAACACAGATTGGTAATAGCCTAGATAGCAATTTAGTGACATTATCATCTTACACTTTAATGAAATAAAAACTTGAATTGATTTTGTAAGGAAAGACTCTCTTGTTTATTCCAATCTTAATATTATGGTTGATAATTTCACCAGCAGTCCTGATGAAAATATACCTGATATAACAACACCACAGGAAACTAATGATTGTCATGAATCTGTTTGTCACTGAAGTACAAAGATACAGACTCATCAATCTTTTAAAAATTACTAAAAGCAAACAAGTGATCAGGACAAATAAATTATTATGTTATCATTGTTTCTATGTCTTCCACTTTATTTTTATTACCTTATTTCCTGGGGAAAGTGGCCAAAATATCTTTCAAATATTTGTATTTAACTTTGACCTTTACTGTCTTAACTCCACAGAAGATTTTAAAGACTAAATTTCAGAAAACTGTCTATTGTCATTGTGAAATAGCTCTTTAATCTTTTATTTTCCTCTTCATCAAAAGATAATCAGTAGTCACCTGATAAATAATACTAGTATTCATTTCTTAACACAATGTGTTGCCTATTTTTAGGACTTTATAACTTGATTGTAAATTATTATTCAAATTGAAAAGTATGCATATATGGCCATGTTTTTTTAAAATTTACTCCAGTAAATTATCCAGAAAGTTCTATTGCTCCCATCACCTCTGAAGAAAACAAAACTAAACAAAATCAAACAAAAACATCTTACTGAAAGATAGTTGCAGGCATTTAGCTAACTGCCTCTATTGTAAACTTTTCTTTTCTATGAATGCACAATCCAGATATAACCAATTTGTCATGAACAGAAACTAAATCTATGCATGTTGCATTCAGATGAATAGGAGAGGCAGGTCATCAAACTACTGTTAAATGAAAATCAGAATATTTTTTATTTTATTACAATATTTATCCTTGTTTTTATAGAATTCAACATTTTCATAATCTTAGACTTGATCATGTTTCCTATACTCATGGAATAGAAAGCATTGAAATATACAGAGTCTTCTGTAGTTCATTCAACTTCAATCACATTGGAACTAACAAGAAGTAGAGTTACATAAAACATAGCATTTCAGCAGTCACGAGTACAGATTTGGAGGTAGGGGACATAGACTCCTCCCAATATGATATGGCATTTTAACATTTGGCTTCTAGTGTCAAATAAACAGGTTTGAAATCCAGTTATGGTAGTTAATAGCCAAGTAACATTAAGTCACTTAACCTCTTTGCCCCTCAGCTTCCTGGTCTGTATCATGGGAATAGCAAGAGCATCAACCTCAAAGTCCTGTTGTGAAGATTAAAGGAGATAAGATGTGTAAGTGATTGGTCCAGGGCCTGGCACATATGAAGCACCCAATACACATTAGTATTGTTGTTTCTAAAGACACAACCGTGTGTGTGGACACAGTTAGAATTTCTTTTTCTTTCTTTTTTTCTTTTTTTTTTTTTTTTGAGACAGGGTCTCACTCTGTCACCCAGGCTAGAGTGAAATGGTGCAATCTTGGCTCACTGTAGCCTCTGCCTCCTGCGTTCAAACAATTCTCCTGCCTCAGCCTCCCAAGTAGCTGGGATTACAGGTGCCCAACACCACAACCAGCTAGTTTTTGTATTTTTAGTAGAGATGGAGTTTCACCATGTTGGCCAGGCTGGTCCTGAACTCCTGACCTCAAGTGATCCACCCACCTCAGTCTCCCAGAGTGCTGGGATTACTCCCAGAGTGCACAGTGGCATGAGCCACCATGCCTGGCGCAACACATTAAGAATTTCAAACTGGGATTAGAGCCATGAGCATTTCCCTAATCTTAGTAAATCTACATAAATAGGACAGTTAAAATTCTGGCTAATTGGAAAACTCAGGAAAGGATTCTAAATTAGTGACTTTTGCAGGATTATTGATAACGATAACATTGCTCAAGAATTTGAGTCAAAAATTTAGTATTCTTATTTTGACCCACAGTTGGATCCTTACTCATTCCCACTACTAGTCAGCTGCCATTTGTCTCTCATTTTAAAATTAGTTGTTTGTTTTTCCTTGATCAATCCAATGTTCATTTTTGGTATGTGAGATCCTTAATACTTACCTCACTAATTCTCAATCTCAGGGCTGTGAGACCCTGGGAGACTATTAGGTCTCATAAGAGAGTAGAAATTCCATATGCCCACCCATGGTATTGTTCTTTAACTAAATAAATAGTATGTCTTCATATATAGGCACTGTTTTTCAAATGTACATAGATGTTGCTTTGGTTGACGATGTATACTAATCCCTCTCTTGACAACAAACTGGTCATGAATTCCTAAGAGTTTTAACTTTAGGAATGTCTCCTATTCTTCTGAACTTAACACGCATAGATTTAGTTTCTGTTTGTGACAAATTGGTTGTATTTGGATTATGCATTAATAAAAAAGAAAAGTTTACAATAGAGGCAGTTAGCTAAATGTCTGCAACTATCTTTCAGTAAGATATTTTTGCTTAATTTTGTTTAGTTTTGTTTTCTTCAGAGACATTAACTTTAGAGACATTAGAGTAATATCTCTAGAATCTTTCCTCAGTTTTCCATTCACACTGGCGCTGCCCTAAACCAGACCCTCATGTCCAAACTATACTTTTCCAGCATTCTTCTAACTGCTTCTCCAGACCTCAATATGGCTCAACTCTGGTGTGTTTCACATTGTCACTTGGTTCATGACTCAGTTCCTTCCTCTCAAAAATGAATTATAAATCTAGTCACTCACAAGATCATTGGGAGGATGTAATGAATGGATTGTGAAAGTGTTTTATATAAAAATCTCTGAAAATATTAATTATTGTTATGAGCAATTCTGATCTTAGCCAGGAGTGATTTATTTATTGAACGAAAATGTATCAATGCTTATTAGATATGTACAAAATGGTATGCAAAGTGCTACTGACAAAAATATCAATGAAACACAGTCCCTAGCCTTGAAGAAGCACAAAATCAATGTACTGGAAATCCTTTATAGCATATGTCCAGCCCAGGCACTGGTTTTCCCTGACCTGAGAACTGTTCCACATTCACAGGGTGGTCCTGTACAGAGATAGGGATTGTGTGACTCTGTTCCCCTAGACAAAGTGGACTGAACTGGGATAGACATCTGAAGCCTGATTGACCCACAAGCTGTGCTTCTTTAGAGAATCTGAACTGAGATTCTGAGACAGCCAATCAGTCACTGTCAGTGGTTAGAACTGCAAATCCTATAAATTTTGAGTTGTCATGTCTTCGGACAGAGAAGCCAAGAGGTTCCTTGGCAGAAAAAGAAGAATCAATCTAACAAGAAAAAAGATACCTGGGTTCCTGGAGATTTTTTATTACTTAGTGTGAAAGGCGGGGCACGGTGGCTCATGCCTGTAATCCCAGCACTTTGGGAGGCTGAGGCAGGCAGATCACAAGGTCAGGAGATCGAGACCATCCTGGCTAACATGGTGAAACCCCATCTCTACTAAAAATACAAAAAAATTAGCCAGGCGTGGTGGTGGGTACCTGTAGTCCCAGTTACTCAGGAGGCTGAGGCAGGAGAATGGCATGAACCTGGGAGGCGGAGCTTGCAGTGAGCCGAGATCGCGCCACTGCACTCCAGCCTGGGTGACAAAGCAAGACTCCATCTCAAAAAAAAAAAAATGCATATAATTAATACCAATCCAACACTACTATAATAAAGGCATATAGAACAAGCTTTGGAAGCCCAGAGATGGCTGTCAATAACTGACTTTAGGATTGTTTTACAGAGGAGATGAGATTTGAGTTGCTATCTATTGCCATATCTTCTAGATTATCTGATCTGCCCACCAAAAGAGCCTTTCTCCAGCTCCCATGCTTCACTCATGCCCCACTGTATTAGTCTGTTTTCATACTGCTATAAAGAACTGCCCAAGACTGGGTAATTTATAAAGGAAAGAGGTTTAATTAACTCACAGTGCAGCACGGCTAGGGAAGCCTCAGGAAACTTACAATCATAGCAGAAGATGAAGGTAAAGCAAATCACCTTCTTCACAAGGCAGCAAGAGGGAGAAGTGCCAAGCAAAGGGAAAAGAACCCTTTTTTAAACCATCTGATCTCATGAAAACTCACTCATTATCACGAGAACAGCATAGGGGAAGCTGCCCCCATGATTCAGTTACCTGCACCTGGTCTCTCCCTTGACACATGAAGATTATGAGGATTACAATTCCAGATGAGATTTGGGTGGGGACACAAAGCTCGACCATATCACCCACCCTCATGAAATGGATTAGTTCCAAGCCTTGGCTCTAGCATGCATTGTCACAACTTTTTTAATTGGACCATATCAACTTGAACTCCAATATGCAACACTGTCAAAAGACTTCTGACAAGCAAGAGGACTAGGTCACCAGTTCTGTTTTAATTACTTGCCCAAGATCATACAATCTTTAAGAGGTTTTGAACATAAGCATTCTGATTCCAAATATACTTTCCTACCATTCTGGGGTAGTGCAGAGCTCCTGTGAGGAGGTCAAGTGGCTATGGAGACACAGATTGAAGAATCTTGCAGAGCCCCATTGTCTACAGACTCAAGTCCAAATGCTTTGGCATGGTATTTAAAATCCTCCACAATCTGGTTTCGATCGGTCATTCCCATCTATCCCCACACACGTCCACCACATCAGACTTTGGACAGCTTCTAAACTTGCTACCCATTTTCATGCCTGCCTACATATTACTCTCTGAGAGCATGGCCTTTAACCCATTTCATGTATCTGCCAAGCCTTCTCCATCTACACACAGGCCTATTTCATTAGTCCCTACTCTGCCGACTTTGCACCTTAGTCATTCTTCTAAAATAGTAGTTAACCACAAGTTCTCATTCCTCATTAGATTGGGAACCTGTGCCAAATAAGCATCTCTCCAGAATCACAGTCAAACACATCTACCCAGGAAACAGGTAAAAGCAGAGACAGCCTTATAGAGAAAGAAAGTGGGCATGATCTGAGGTGTTCCTAAAGACCATGCCAGCAGCAAAATATTCTTCCCATTCGAGTAGCATGGTGCCTGAAATCACACTATTAGGGATTTATTTATTTGGGTCTAGCATTACTTGGTCTTCAATTAATAAGAAAATGTTTAAATAACCTAAGTGTAAATTAATTTAGAATACTATTTCCTCTGTGACAAAAGGAGCTAAGCCATAGATGGAGCAGGTGCATAAGAAATGAGGTATAGAAAAGAGAGGAAAAGTCAAAGAAAGGGGACATTCAGATAGCAAAATAAAAATATACACTTGGCAGGGCTTAAGAGTCATGCATTTAATTAATTAGAAAAGCAGCAACAGACATCACTATGACTGCTATCATCAGGATTTTGTTTCCTTCTCTCAAAGAATTTACTGCAATTGAAGGTTGAAATGTCATTTCAATTGATTTTTAATACATGACAACTTACATTTCCTTTTGCCATCTTGCTGTTGCAATTGAGAAGGCACTGGCAATAGCATTAATAGATGAGAAAGTCCAATATACCCCTTTTGTAAAAATAATTTGATAATGTGGTGGAAGTCAATTCAGGTTTTGGTCAGTTAGCACAAGAGACGCTAAATACCCATCACTTAGTTCCTCACGCTTACAAAGCGCCTAAGGTTCTTTTTTACAGCAGCAACATGAAATGTGATAAAGTCTATGAGACCAAGGAGAGAAAGAAGCTCAACTCCAGTTTTGCTTTGCCATTAACCTGGGATAAAACATCAATCACAATGTTTAATCTGTAGGTAGGTTTTTTCATCTGCAAAATTGGGGTAATACTCCTGTTCCCCTTCAAATATCAGAAAGTGAGACATAGCTAGTTTAGTGTTTTAACACATAGAAACTGACCAATTTTATGATAAACAAGGTGAGTAAGATACATTCTTGGTCACAGAATGGCCTCATGACAAAAACTGTTTTATAAACAAATATGCATAATCTTTAATTTTCTAAAAGAAGGCATATCAAAAACAGTTTTAAAAGCAAATACTGGCAAACCTCCAGCGTGCTTGGGTCTGTGGTGACCTGTGCATTCCTACACTGCTCACCAGAACAGTATTGAAATAGTTGAGGGTTTGTCCTGCTCCATCCAGAATAAGGTTATAGAAATTTCAGACAATTGCTTGAAAAAAATGGAAAAAAAAAAAAGAAAAGAAAAGAAAAGAAAACACACTTCATGACTTCACATATAAAATAAAGATTTGTTTTCATTTTATCTTTTCTTCTGGAATCAATGCTGGTTTTCTGTTTGGGTTTGATTTGTTTTCTTTAGTCTTTTCTTTTTTAGAGACAGCATCTGTTGCCCAGGCTGGAGTGCATTGGTGCCATCATGGCTCATGGTAACGTCGAATTCCTGGGCTCAAGCAATCCTCCTACCTCAGCCTCCCAAGTAGCTGGGACTACAGGCATGCAGTACCATGCCCAGCTAATGTTTTTTGTGTTTTCAATGGGTACAGGGTCTTGCTTGTTGCCCAAGCTGGCCTTGAACTCCTAGTCTCAAGGGATCTTACCATCTCAGCCTCAGTTTCCAGTTTTAACAGTTTCAATTAACAATATACCAGTAGTAAATTTGTTTCTAGGACTATAAAGATCTGGCCTCATTACAGCAACAATAATAATAACATCAGGAAACAAAACATGTACTTTTCTCAGATTATTCCATTTAATTCACACAGTTAGTTTTACAGGTAAGGAAATGGGGAGTTAAAGAGTTTAAATAACTTGGTCACAGTCACACAGTCAGTGGAATCACAAAACTCAAAGCTACACTAGAGCCTCACTATGTCCAGCTTGGCCACAGTGTTTCTGTCATTGGTGGGCTTTCCTTCTGACCTAGGCTGTTAGAGAACATACATCTCAGCTAGACTCGTCATAGCAACTAAGATGTAGGCACCAGAGTACATAATACCAGACCAACCTGCCTTCCACTCCATGTTTTGTGGTGTTCAATTCCTAAGCTGACTGTGGGTCACATTATGAGCATTTTCCTCCAGAAACTACAGTTCTTCATTTTCAGGCACTATTCTTTTGGTATTTATTTCCAGGCTTTGCATTGTAAAAGAATACCCCACTGCTGGCTGTGTGCAAAGGGCACTGTAAAATACATGATTACAAGTCTGAATATCAAACAAACTCCATGTGAAATACACTTTAAAGGAAAAATATGCACATATTAACCACCTATACAGAATTACAACCTTCTTCTCCTTTACAATGTTGGCTATTATACTTGACCAGCTATATTGCAACAGTATTTGAATACTGTAACATTCCAAGAACAATTCTTTTTCCCTATTAGGTCCCTCTAATTTTTTGTTTCTGCCAGCACATTCCATGTCAGTTAACAACTATACTCTCTACATAATTCTAAAATATTGAACTGTATGCTAAATAAGTAAAATATTTTAAGATAATGTCTTGAGGGAATAGTATTTCATATTATAACTCAATATGCCCTAAGGTAATTATTCAGATATCAATATGCAAAATAGCAGTATGCTGTAGCGCCCTATATTTCTTTTTATTTTGCTTCTTTGTAGCAAGCAATAAATTTAAAGATACAAAAAAAATTAAAGGAAAAGTTTGCAGTCGATTTTATTAACAAGATTGTTTGCCTAGGGAGAGAGAAATTTCACTTGGTCCTTTCCTAATTATTCATGTAAATTAAATTCTACAAGTGAAGAAAATTCATAAAAGTCATACTTACTCATCTGAGAGGGAGATATGGCATATGAATGGGGCCTATAACCTCGGAAGGTGAAATGTAGAAAATATCACAAGCAACTCCCACATTAAGTTAAGTGAACCAAAAAGAGGGAGATTCTTGGTGTGAAGGAGACTTCAAGGATATCCTCCCTAATCGCCTCTTAATAGTCTCAAATCTCTGACACAGGAAACAAATCAAGAATTCAGAGAACATGGAATTATAAGTCACTTATATTTGATATCAAATGTAAGCACTACTAGACACATTTTAAATTGTTTAAAACTTTTAAATATAATGTTTGAAAAGAAAGCAAAATTGTAATTTAAATTTTAAGACATCTATATGTTTCACATACTACAAAACTACGCATTTTGTGTGTTTTCTGAAATTCACACTGTTCTTTCCTCCTAAACCTATGTTAGGATGAAATTAAACAATAAACTACTACAGACTTGTATGCTAACACTCAATATTCAAAATGAACTCAAATCATTCAACAAATATTTATTTAATGCCTTTTATGTGCAAGGCATTGTAGTAGAGAACACAATAGCATTTCTCATTTAGATATAAACAGTTTAATCAATCTTTTCACAAAGGACCTAATCATTAAATAGAAAGTATGCCCACCATTCATGAGAATTTCAGTTTACATCTTTTCAGGATACAGGTAAAAACTGTGGGCTAGGTGCAGTGGCTCACACCTGTAATCCCAACACTTTGGGAGGCCGAGGTGGGCAGATCACGAGGTCAGGAGATTGAGACCATCCTGGCCAACATGGTGAAACCCTGTCTCTACTAAAAATACAAAAATTAGCCCAGGTGTGGTGGCACGCACCTGTAGTCCCAGCTACTCAGGAGGATGAGGCAGGAGAATCACTTGAACCCAGGAGGCAGAGGTTGCAGTGAGCCAAGATCATGCCACTGCACTCCAGCCTGGGCAACAGAGCAAGAATCTGTCTCGGAAACAAACAAACAAAAAAGTGCAGGAAGAATAAAGTAGAACTGGTGAGTAGTTGAATATAGAGAATAAAGATAGAGAAAACAAAGATAAAGTCAAGGAAAAAACTGAGACAGGGACAGAAATTAGGAGACAGCAATGAGACCAAGATGACAATTTAAGCATCATATATGTTGAGCCTGAAGTAATAGCCAGCTATCCCAGCTAAAAGACCACCATTGACTCTGACTAGAAGGACAGGACTGGTAGCTTGAAGAACAGATCATCCAAGAAGATATACCAATGTCCAATATGCACATGAAAAGATGCTCTTCAGTAATCAATTGAGAAATGCAAATTAAAACCACAATGAGATACCACCTCATACTCATTATGATGGCAATTAGAAATATATATACATACACATACATACGTATGTATATATAAAATTAAAAGGAAAACAGAAAACAACAAGTGTAATGACAAGGATGTGGAGAAATTGGAACCTCGTGCAACGCTAGTGGAAATGTAAAATGGTATATCTGCTGTGGAAAACAGTTTGGTGGTGGTTCCTCAAAAAATTAAACATACAATTATCATATAATCCAGCAATTCCACTACAAGGCAAATCCCCAAAAGAATTGAAAAAACAGGGACTTGAAAGATATGTGTATGCCAATGTTCATAGCAGCATTATTCACGATAGCAAAAAGGTAGAAAGTACCACTGACAGGTAAATGGATAAATAAAAGGTGATGTATACATACAATGCAATATTAACCACAAAAATGGAGTGGAATTCTGATACATGTTACAACATGAATGAACTCTCCAGGCATTGTGCTTAGTGAAGTAAACAAGATACAAAATGACAAATATTGTATAATTCCACTGATATGAGGTATTTAAAATAGGCAAATTCATAGAGACAGAAAGAATAGAGGTTGACAGTTGTGGGGAGAGTGGAATGGGAATGATTGTTTAATGAGGACAGAGATTTTTTTTCTTTTTGCTATGATAAAAAAGTTCTGGAAATGGATAGTGGTGATGGTTGCATAACACTGTGAATGGGCTTAATACCAAGAGAGTTGGGGGCTGCACGATGGAGGAAGAACAGATCAGCAAAGTTGTGAGAGAAGAAACTAGACTACAGGGATCATGAAGTGGATATGTAAGAATGAACTGGGGTTCACACATGGTACTCACTTGAGAAACTGGTATACTCATTGAACCTAACAGGAAAACTACAAATATTGCCCTCAAACACAGCAAACTATATATAATAAATCTTGTGAATAGAAAATGAGCATGTCAGCTAAATCCCTTGCCTGGACTTAGAGATACAGAGTTAATATTTGTGGTCTCTGCACTTAAGGGTTTACTGTCTGTTGGAGAATACTGATCCCAGAGCCAATTTTATGTTTTCATTAATATCAGCATTTATTGAGCACCTACTATACATCAAGCCCAGAGCTAGTCATTAGAGGTGATAGAGATTACGTATAAGGCAGGTAACTATCAACAAGGCAAGACTTCAGGAGAACAGTAAGACTCCTTCCTCCTTGCCCAAATGATATGGTCTGAATGTGTCCCCCCAAAAACTTATATGTTGAAACTTAATTGCCAATGTGATAGTATTATCAAGAGGTGGGGCCTTTAGGAGGTGATTAAGTCATGAGAGCAAAGCCCTTATGAACAGTATCTGTGACCTCATAAAAGGGATGTTATGGAGCCATTTGCCCCTTCTGCTAGTAAGGATGCAACAAAGCACCATCTACAAAGCAGAGAGCAGACCCTTAGCAGACACTAAACCTGCCAGCATCTTGATCTTGGACTTCCCAGCCTCTAGAACTATGAGCAATAAATTTCTGTTGCTTATAAATTACCCAGCTTAAGTTATTTCGTTACAGCAGCCAAAATGGACTAAGACACCAAGCCTCCTCAAAAGATAATTAAAGCCCCCAAATTATTAAGACTTTTAGACCACAATCATAATAAAAACTCAAAATTCGGCTGGGCATGGTAGCTCATACCTGTAATCCCACAACTTTGGGAGGCCAAGGCGGTACTTCACTTGAACCTAGGAGTTGAAGACCAGCCTGGGGAACATGGAAAAATCCCATCTCTACAAAATATACAAAAATTAGCCAGGTGTGGTAGCATGCACCTGTAGTCCCAGCTACTTGGGAGGCTGAGGTGGAAGGGTTGTTTGAGCCTGGAAGGTCAAGGTTGCAGTGAGACACGATTGTGCCTCTGTACTCTAGCCTGGGTGTCAGAGTGATACTTTATCTCAACAAAATAGCAATAATAAACAATTTTTAAATTTTCTCCTGAGTTACAAATGTCAGATATCAGGCTTCCTGAAAAACAAAAAAATTCAGAAGATTCTACTTTTCACTTTTACCTGAGGCTGGCAAAATGATTCAGCAATGTTTAAACAGTCTAAAAATTAAATGGCCGTGAAAGAAACTAAATTAACTATGCTAAATACTTTCTACATAATACCTCCTTTGATCCCTACAACAATCCTATGAGGTAGATATCTCAAATTTTCAAAATATCAAATTCAACACAATAATAAATAGCAGGCAGCTACTAAAACATCTATTTTTCTTTGAAGAGTATGCAGCAGTTTCATGGATCAGAAGGAAACCATAATCTCAGCTCTCGTGTTTTGGTGTGCCACTAATTTCTTTCATACTCTACAACCTACTTGTTTTCAAAATTCAAACTACTGATATTTTTATAAAACCTTTCGTTTTAGGTAAAATGTAAGAGAATTATACTTGTTCTTTTTTCGTTTCTTTTTTTCTTTTGCATCCTATGTTTGCATTATTTCTTGAAAGTTTAGTGATAGACATTGCCTCTTAAAATTTATTTATTCATTCAGTAAATTGTTTCTAAATAATTATTATTTATTTTTTCAAGAAACTTTCATTTCTTGAGCATCTACTATGTACCAAGCACTGAATTTGATGCTTGGTAAGAGGAAATTAAGGAAGAGAAGAAAAGGCAATAGAGACAAAAAGAAAAGGCCCAGTCTTTCTTCCCTTAAGGAGCTACCAGTTTAGTAAGAAAAATAGGTATGTATAACTAGTTATAATACAATGTGACATGAGCTAGAGTACAGAAATGTAAGTGATTATGGGAGCCCAGGGATAAAGTAATTAATGATCTCTATGAGAAAGGCATACTACTAGATATTGGGAGCTTCAAAGATGTAAAAGAATATGTCCCTGCTTTCCAAAAGCTTATAACTCTGTAATAAAATTAAATACATACACAAATAACTGTACTTCAAGTTGGTAGTTCTAAGAACCTTTAGAGTGATTAAAAAATAGAAGGTCCTAGGATTGCCCTCACATCTGGTGAGGAGGAATAATAATACTGCCCTTTATGGAATACAAGCATCAGGCATCTTGCTGAAATCTTCATACACATAATTTTCAAGTTGTGGGAGTTGACAATTGTAGCAGATAGCTTCTAATATGGCTGCTTAATTATCCCCACCTTCTGAAACTCATATTCTGGTGTGATTCTCCTCTGCCTGAGTGCAGGCAGTATCTGAGACTTTCTTCTAGTCATTAGAATATGGCAGAAGTGGAACGTCATTTCCCTAATCATAACATGTAAGATTGTAATATCAGTCTTGCTAGGAGAGACTTTGCACCTTGCTGACTTTGAAGAAACAAGAGGCCACATGGTAAAGGAGCTGAGGGTAGCCTTCAGCCTCCACCAAGCAAGAAACTGATGGTCCTCAGGCCAAAAGGAACTGAATTCTGCCAACAATCATGTGAGCTTGGAGACAGATCCTCCCCCTGTCAAGCCTTGAGTGAGACCACAGCCCTAGCTGGCCCTTTGATTGTGGCTTTCAGAAGAGTTCCCAAAGCACAAAACTTAGCAACGCTATGTCTGGACTCCTGACCCAGAGAAGCTGTGACCTAATGGACATTTGTCGTTTTAAGCCATGAAGTTTGTGGTAATATTTCTATATAGCAATAGACATTAATACAGTACTGTTATGCCCTTTTTCTTCTTTTTTTTTTTTTTTTTTTTTTTTTTTTTTTTGGGTTTTGCCCTTTTCAAATGGAGGAACAAGTTTTGAGAGGTTAAGATCACAAAGAACCAGAAATCAAGCCCAAATCCATGCTGAGACAAACTCTATGATATTGCCTTACAGAAAATGTTATGAAAAGGCAGATATGTGCCCTAAGTCATAAAGCAGGTAAAGATGGGGGAGGCCATTTCTGGTTGATGGAATGTTTTAAGCGAAGGTCAGAGACAAGGGCATGTGTGCCATGTTTCACAATGAATGTTCCCTTTTACCAGAACAAAATACATCTATGTAACCATGGTTTCCCAGATTTCCCCAGTCTGTGGACAAAAAGGTGTTACTTTATCAGTAATAATACAAATATCACTGACTCTTGTCTACATGTGCTGGACACTAAGCCTCCAGTTCACAGCCAAGTGTTTCTAGAACAACCAAGGGAATGTCCTCTTATGTTTTATATGTGCTTGTCTCTGAGAGTCACAGTGTCTTTCTAGCCACTGTTGGTACTCCACAGCAAGTGCTAAACAAAAGAAAAGAATGAATATAAAAAACATTTCAAAGGAAGTGTAATTATGAATACAAACAGATTGAATATACAAAAACATGAAAAAAGGAAAAAGATCATTCAGATTTCAAGACTGGTGATGAAGAAGACAGTCAAGAGGAGAAGCTGGATGGAAAGGAAAAGTTCCAGCAGGATTGAGGTTCCAGCAGGAAATTCACATAGAACCATAAGCCAGTAATTGGAATCTAGAGCAAAGAAGTGAGAACTACTCCAAAAGGTTGATAGTTTTCTCAGTGTATGGGATCAACAAGGAAATGAGTTTAAAGAAGAGAAAACTAAAAACTATAAATAATATGAGTCTACATATGCATGTGTACATATGCATACACACACAAACACACACACACACACACACAAACATATAACCATAGGAAGATGAAAGAGAAAAAGATTTAGATTCCTGATAGCTGTAATAAACAGGAACATTCTGGTTAACTCTTCGACATCCCTTCCATCCCAGATGATTAATCGAGGCCACATGGACTAATGAATTCCCCTGGAAACTAATATACATTTTCTATATTGACTCAATCATGTTGAAGGGAAGAATTTATATTTCTAAGTTGGGAGAGGTTTTCTAGATAAGCCCAAAGCTACATGCAGCAACAATTATCATTAGAAGCCACCTTGCAACCATGAGGGCAGCAGGTACAAGCAAAAAGCCAACTCAAGTGGGAAGGAGAAAATACGAGTTTATGAGAAAGCAAAGTTACAGCTCTAACATGCTCTGTCTAGATTCTAGCCTCCTCTGGGCTTTTTCTTATATAAAATGATATGTTTTCTTATCATTTAAAACCATTTTCTGAAGACAAAATCTTTCTGACCAATAAAATTGTGCAATTAAAAGAATTCAAATATTGTAGACAAGGCCAACTATAAGAAATTGGCTTTCGCCAGCTGAGTAGACTGTATCCTGATTCATCATTATTTACCCCTGCTCCCCTTGAAAGAAGATTACATTTTCCTATGCCTTGGCATGTGACTGCCCATGCCTCCTGCAACAGAAATACACATCCTACCTTGGATGTGAGTGGACAATGAAATGTCAGTGGATGGGCATATGTTACAAATGAGTAGGTACCTTAAGAGGCATCACAAGTTTTCCATGATTTTCCTTATCCTTTCCATCTGCCACATCCCAAATTGGGACTGTCTATCACCTAAGTTCTGAGAAGACAAATAGTGAGAGCCCAACAGAGCTGAGGAGACAGCCATAGAAGTAGCACCCCATCCACAAGTGACAATACATTACATGTGTAAAAAATAAATATTTGTTTTTTTATGTGACTGATACTTTTAGGTGGTTTGTCACTGCAGCAAAGCTGCCTAATGCACCAATAACAGACCCATAAGGCAGTCTTTCTATATTGGCTATGCCAAAAGGCAGATCCAAAGGGATTAAGAAATGATGGAGTGGAGAGGAGGGGGGATAGTTCCTCTTCCTCTTAGAATGTAGAAAGCCCCACAGCATGTCATTCACCCTAACAAAGAGAAAATCTTGACTAACATACAAAAGTCATAACTTTCCTTGGGCCCATCAGAGAATCACAGGGCAATATTGTAAACTAAATTCCAAAGGTTTACAGCCTCCTCCAATAAGAGACATGACCCACAAAATTTGGCAGAGCAGGAGAGGAAGCGAGCAATAAGTGGGTGGTAGTAATGAGCTCCCCCAATTAACAATGGTAAGAGGAAAGCCAAGGCTCAGATGAGGAAAGCAATTGAAGCAAACACCTCACTGCTTTACCACGTTCAGTTTCCTGATACAGAGTAATTGTACTCAAGCATATTGAGAAAACTTGCAAATGGGATTTCCCAGCCACTGACAGGAATCTTTGCAAACAGGTATCTCTTAAAAGAAGACATACTAATGGTCAACAAGTATATGAAAAAATGCTTAACATCACTAATTATCAGAGAAATGCAAATTAAAACCACATGAAGATATCATCTTATACCAGAGTAGCTATTATTAAAAAGACAAAAAACAACACATATTGGCATGGATGTGGGGAAAGGGAATTGCTTATCCACTGTTGGTGGGAATGTAAATTAGTAAGCCATCTATAGAAAACAGTATGGCAGTTTCTCAAAGAAATAAAAATAGAACTACCATTCAAGCTAGCAATCCCACTAGTGGACATCTACCCAAAGAAAAAGAAATCATTATATCAAAAAGACACCTGCACTCATATGTTTATTTCAGCACTATTCTAACAGCAAAATTATGGAATCAACCTAAGTGTCCACCAGTGCTTGACTGGATAAAGAAAATGTGGTATATATACACCCTGGAATACTAAACAGCAATAAAGAGTGAAATCGTGTCTTTTGCAGCAGCATGGATGGAACTGGATGCCATTATCCTAAGAGAAATAACTCAAAAACAGAAAATTATATACTGCATGTTCTCATTTATAAGTAGGAGCTAAACAATAGCTACATATGAACATAAAGATGGAAATAATAGACTCTGAGGACTCCAAAAGGGAGGAGGGAAGAAGGAGAGTGAGGGTTAAAAAATTACTTGTAGGGACAATGTTCACTATTTGGCTGATAGGCACACTGGAACCCAAACCTCACCATTATGCAATAATATATTACAAATCTGAAGATGTATTCCCTGAATCTAAATTTTTTAAGTTTAAAACAGAGAAGTTTAAAACAAAAGACAGTGTGACCTTCGAATAATCAGAGAGAATGGAAAAGAGATTGTTCAAGGAGCAGAGATGCAGGTGCAAAATGGGGTATAATTATCGAAAAGAAAGGCAAATTCTGCAAACACTACAACATGAAGCATGACAACAAATCTAGGCAAGAAGCTACAACAAGTGACTAAAGGGCTGTTTGAGAGTTCCTAGGACACAATTTGAGTTAACCAAGAATATATAATACTTACATCATTTCTTTATCGAATAAGATATACTAGTGGGTCAGCAAAATTCATTGATATACTTGAACTTTAAGGAAAGCATGTGACAAATTCTTTCCTGAAATTCACATACACAAGATGGACCTATATGAACTAGAATAAGAAGAGTATAAGAGCTTCAAGAAACAGATTATAGGAGTTTGAAAGAAAGAGTGGTTCCTATTAAAAAAAAAAAAAAAAAAAAAAGATTCCAGGGAAGTAACTGTGTATGGGGAGATGCCAGTCAATTAGGGCAAGAAATTAGTGTAATCACTATCAGGATAACCTTAATAACAATAGCAATGATGTGTTGAGCACTTATTACATGCCAGTTCTGGTGCTAAGCATTTCTTTCATACATTAGCTTACTTAGTCTTCACCACAATCTTTTTAGGTAAATTTATTTTCCCTTTTACAAACAAGGAACCTGAGGCTCAGAGAGGTTAAATAATCTGCCCAAAATAATACAGCTGGTAGCTGCAAGAATGGAGGCTATACGCTGGGTCTTAGCCAAACAGTGTGCTATTAAAATGTCATGCCATACTTGAGATAATGCTAGGCACATATTCCAAATAAGACAGAATAGTGCCAGGCAATGTGGAGAAACCAATGTAGACCTGATCTGAAAAGGAAGAAGCCCAGAGAAACAGGGAGCAGTGGAAAGCCTCTTGTATAACAGGCAGAAGGGATGGATGACAAGACTGAAACGAGCAAGGGAACAGGAGACAAGTTGTAGGGACTTTTTAGTGTGAGAATACAGACAGAACATGGTGGTTTGAATTGTGGTTAATAAGGCAGATTAAAAGAATGGTGTGACTTAATTTTCTTCTAACAAATACATTTGAAATTGTACCTCCAGGCTGGGCATGGTGGCTCATGTCTATAATCCCAGCACTTTGGGAGGCCAAGGTGGGTGGATCACTTGAGGTCAGGAGTTCAAGACCAGCCCGGTCAACAGGGTGAAACCCCAACTTTATTGAAAACACAAAAAATTAGCCAGGCATGGTGGTGCACACCTGTAATCCCAGCTACTGGGGAGGCTAAGGCAGGAGAATCACTTGAACCCGGGAGGCAGAGGTTGCAGTGAGTCAAGATTGGACCATTGCTCTCCAGCCTGGGCAACAAGAACAAAACTCTGTCTCAAAAAAAAAAAAAAAAGTAATTGCATCTCTATGGAAGTTTGTACCAATCCAGTTGGCACCCTCAGTATTGCTGGAGGAAATAAACAGACTGGTTGGCAAAGAGTCTTCCAAGGCTGGTGGCATAGACATTTCTGCAGCCTTTCCTTTAAGAACTTTATAACGCTTAACAACCTCCTGATTAAACATTTGGTGTTCTTCACAAATCTCAAATTTTCTTCATCGATCAAACAAGGCAAAATATCATACAAAGGTTAACATTTTTCAATATGTACTCTATTAATCTTATTTCTTTCATTTATACCATTTAAACAGTGGCAATTTATTTGTATAAACTTTAAACTGTAAAAGACACTGCTACTATGTGTTGTGAAACATCGCAGTAACCTAAGCATAGCATTTTTTTCCAAACTTAATGTACAGCAATATATGCTATTTAAATAACAAATCTGGAATTTGAGGAAGCAATTAAAGTTTATGAGAGCAAATAAGAAAAAGTTCAAAAGCAACAGAGCTTTTTAAGTTTCTGTGGCAAATACGCACAGATATTAATATGGTCAAATAATCCGAAGATAGCACTATAAATGGAGAGGTAATATTATATGCTTGTATACATTATATAATGTGTGTGTGCTTTACAAATTTTGGGTTCAAATGGTGCAAAGGAAATGCTATTTTTATCTAAACCTATGGAAACAGTTGGTCACCTGCTGTGTCCAAGGAGAGCCTAAAGTTTTCTGTCATTTATAAGCAGTCTCTTGACTTAAATATAAAATCATTGGCTTACACAGTGAATCATTATAAATCTCTCACAAGCATTTAAACCAATCAGTCGAGCTTAGAATGCAGTGATTTGGAGAATCATAGCTCCGAGGCTTTGGGGCCTCACTATGCAAGGGTAATAAATGTAAATGATTTTGTAACTTGTAGAAACATAGGTTAGTTCGCTCTTTACCTCCCAAGGAGCAACTGGGTTTGACTAAGGGGGTTTACTGTGATCCCAGGGAAAAAAAATCTATTATGTCATTTTCTTTCCCGAATCCTGGGGAAAAGAATAACATGAAAAGCAGTTAATCTGTTAAGCACACAAAGCTTACTATATAGAAAACTGCCACTCAAAAAAAATCTGGATTCCTTATGCAATTTCTACCCTACCCAGTAAGAAAGGAGCCTTTCTAAAGCGACATTCTGTAAGCGGTGCTGTTTACCCAGTTTTTCCTGCTCCAGGCAACAGAATCTAAACTCCAACAATTAGAGACTATTCAAGTGTCATCTCCGTTCTCAACAACAACAACAAAATTATCTTGTAGTCTTTATGAAATAAAAGTCAAAAATTTGAAAATAAATCATATGCAGAGTTTGAATGATTAGTTTTTTCAATTTGAAGCTTAATTTCATGGGCACAGCAAAAGGATTTACTGAGAATAATAAAACATTTAAAATGAGAATTAAATACATACTATCATATAATTAACTAAAGCTTAATTATATACAACAAAACTATAAATGATGTAAAGTGAGGTTTTGATTGTACTTATTTCTCCTCACTAGAGATCTGGTAAAATCTCTTTATCCAAAACGGATAACAAAATATAGCCTTTGCAGGTTTGGTCGGGATTTGTTACCTGGTGTTGTTTTGTTGCTGTTATTGGTCTTTGTGTCCATGGTTGTGCTCGGCTAGTGTCATCTGCAAGGTCATACTGTCATCGTGCAGAACACTTACTACTTAGCCTTTGTTTCCTTTCTCAATGTTCAGGTTTCAAACAAACACATTTCTCACATAGGCTTTGCCAAATTTTTTTCTACGCATCACCTCTGCCTTCTGCATGCTTTATCTTCATGCAATGCTGAAGCAAAGAAGGCAGTTCTAATATCCTTTTAGTAGGATACCTAACTGAAGTCCAAATGGCAAGGAGGCAAAAAAAAGTCTGAAGACTCACAGTGGGGAAAAATATAGGTAACATAAGACGTTCAAATATAAAATGTCTTTCCCCACCCTATACCTTCTCCTTGGCTCCTGCTGTACTTGTTTGGAGAATACTCCTGTTTAACCATTTTGTGTCCAGTATCATGTAAGGTAAGCTCACAAATGCCAAATTCTAAAAGGTGTATAGTGCTTTATTTCATCAATGATTTCTACTTTAACTGGGAGAAGAACTTTTGGAGAGGGTAGGTCCTGAACCAGCTGAAAAGGAGCATTTTAGGACAGTGTATGAACGACATTTAAAGATAGACATGTATGGTAATGGTGTATGAATATACAATACCCTCTCTAGTTAATACATTTTTCTTGATTTGCTTTTAAAACTATAATGGAACTTCTTATATTCAAGGCACAGAAGCTAGCATGACATACAGTAAATCTTCATTTCTATAGAAAAATCAATATTGCCTATATCAAAATAAATTTTTTTCTTTAAAAGTTGTTATAATGATCGATTAAAAGTGATTACCACAAGAATACAAGTAATTAAAACAAGCAGAAGTTGAATGAAAATTGGTTCAAGAAAACAATTTAGCAAGGGAATTTAAGAATAAAATAGAACATTTGGGATACAGTTTTGCAGTTTGACCTCATTTCCCTATTTTATCATCCCAAATGAAATTAAAAACAAAAAACTATGTATATTGGTGAACACATTTATTGGCATATGAATGGTTGTCAATTTCATTGTTTATTGGAACCCTGAAACTTTGAAAAATGTTTTCTTAAGCTGCATAAATTATTTATATAAAATATTGATAATAGTAAACTTATAACATTAGATACTGAAAAGTCTATTAACGCTGCTTTTCCATCTATGCAAATATGTTTCAAGAGAAAGTGGGTCCAACAAGATCTTATGACAGATTCTCATTGAATAAGCAAAAAATAAATTGTCACTATGGTAAAACAGTGGAACGAGCTTATAAGAGATTATGGAATGCCTTGTCTTAGAAACCTTCCCCCAAAGTCAATTGATGTTCATTTTTAAAAAAAGAATAATTAATTTTCTGGAATTAAAAAATGCCTGAGCAAATGATTGCTCCAAGATCCCTCAGAAATAATTCTAGCATTGCCTTCTTTTTTGTTTTTGTTTTTATTTTGTGCATGTGTATGTGTGCAGACATGGAGTAAATGAGCCCTAGTGTTTTTCAGTAGTTACATTATTACTAAAAGTTATATATGTACTAAATATCCCACTAAGGTTTTATGTCTGTGAATTGAGCTTTACATTTCTTGGTCAAGTTTCCAACCATTATTACGTACAATGATCCAGTTACATAGTTTATGAGTTAATTTATTAACATTAATTATTGTTCATGTAAAGCTAGAAAATGCAATCTTTAAAAAAAACTAAGTTTAAATATAATATCACAGAGCCAATATTTTAACAGTAACATGAATCAGGTAATAAATAGCTCCCTTTGATCATTGTTTTTAAAGTCTCTTGAACCATGCTTTGATTAGTTCTATTTAATATTTAACATCTGGTTAGTCAATTTCAATCTGCAGGAAACACTGCTGGAAAAATTCTATGCTGACTAAATACATTTATAATACTACAAAGCTGACATGTAATTGATTTTAGTTCCCATAAAAGGATTATGTTAACCTTCCTTAATCTATATGTTTGTATTTTGTGCAATCTAGTGAATTCACACCAGGGATGCTAAGTTTTTATTTCTTATCAATATTTTATGTAAAACTGATAGGATTATACTTTAGTCTAAGTACCACTCTCCAATTTTTTTCCTTGAAAACAAAATAACATTATAAAAAATATTACTTCACAGCTATACCACTAATGCAGTAGTGGTTTACTGGCCACTGCAGTACCTCAATTCCTTGAAAGGAATACTACAGTGAAACATTTCCTATAGGCTATCAAACCCCAGAAACATTTTTACATTTAAAAACAAATGTTAAAGTTGTATTTCCCACAGCTTTGGGTTTGTTTGTTTGTTTGTTCAGTTAAGTATTGTGCAATGGGAAATTGAGGCTTTTGTCATCATTAAATAAAGCAATGTTTGGAAAGATTTGTTTAAGTCCGTGTTTTGGCCATTAGTCATTTAATATTATTTTATATATTGCATACTTACGTTTGTAAGTATGCCAAATTTCTAATGAATAGCCATTTCTCAGTAAGCTATTAATTTTATAAGACAGAAATTGTGGTTTTATCATTGTAACATTGACCCAACTATCAGAGGAGGTTTATTTTTTAGATAAGCAAAACTTACTTTTAGTCATTAGTTTTAAATGCCCGTGTGTTGAAATTGGTGGGTTTTCTTTCAGTTTCTTTTGTGTGAGTGAAAGGTGGATAAAAACAAAATGTAATATAGAAATTGTGAAGACAAAGTCCAAATCTCAACTTTCTCTCGAATGTTTTCTACATATGCTCTCGTTATAGCCATAACAAGTTTGAAAGACACTAACTATGGAAAGAAGGATTATATAAAGCAACACTGAAAGTGTAATAGAACATTCCATTCTAAAGAAAACATCAGCAGGGCACAGTGGCTCATGCCTGTAATCCCAGCACTTTGGGAGGCCAAGTTGGGTGGATTACCTGAAGTCAGGAGTTTGAGATCGGCCTGGCCAACATGGTGAAACTCTGTCTCTACTAAAAATACAAAACTTAGCCAGGCATGGTGGTGTGCACCTGTAATTCCAGTTATTTGGGAAGCTGAGACAGGAAAATCGCTTGAACCCAAGAGGCGGAGGTTGCAGTGAGCCAAGATCGTCCTATTGAACTCCAGCCTGGGCAATAAGGCAAGACTCTGTCTCAAAAAAAAAAAAAGAAAGAAAGAGAGAGTGAGAG
>NW_016809457.1:743165-805316 GCF_001698545.2 Rhinopithecus bieti
GGGAGGGAGGGAGGGAAGGAAGGAAAGGAAGGAAGGAAGGAAGGAAGGAAGGAAGGAAGGAAGGAAGGAAGGAAGGAAGGAAGGAGGAAGGAAGGGTCACCAAAAATTGCAATATCTCGCGTTAAATACAACAAAAGAAATAAAGATCTTTTGGCAATCACAGTGGTTGGCTTTCCCAACTCTACCCAGGTTTCAAACCATAGATCTGCAATAAACCATGTGTTCTACAGTGTCTTGGATACTTACAGTGTTTGAACCAGTAGTGAGCATGGGCTTGATTAATAACTAACAAATATTATACTTGATAAATATTAATGGATAGGGTGCAGTGAAAGCTTGTATATACCAAGTAATTGTTTTTTAATGCACAGAGTAAAAGATAATTTAAGGTCAATAAATATTATTTATCTAAATTCAATATTTGCTTTCTTCTAATACAATTATAATATGTTGCTAAAATAAAATTGGTTATGTTGCTGAAATAAAATCATTTTTTGTTGTAAGGACTTTGGCTTTTATTCTGGATGAAATGGAAAGTATTGGAGAGTATTGGAGAGCCAAGTAATGACATTATCTGGTAAATATTTTTTCACCATGGCCACTATATTGAGGATAGACCAAAGGAGGCAAAAGTAGTAGAGAGACAAGTTAGGAGGCTATTGAAATGATCTGGGAAAAAGGTGATCTTGACCTGGACCAGGGATGAAGTGAAAGAACTAAAACGTAGTTGGACCAAGAGTGAACCCTAATGTAAATTATGAACTTTGCATGATAATGATGTGTCAATGTAAGTTCATCAGTTGTAACAAATGCACCACTCCGGTAGTGGATGTTGATAATGGGGGAGCTATGCAGTTGTGGGAGCTGGGAGTATATGAGAAATCCCTCCACCTTCCATTCAGTTTTGCTGTAAACCTAAAACTGTTTTAAAAGCTAAAGTCCATTTTTTAAAAAGTGGTTAGACTCTGCATACATACTTTGCAGACAGCAGTGAAATATTTGGTCAGAGAGAAGACATAGATCAAAAGAGAGAGAGGAGCTCAGGCTGACTCTGAGGACTTTGAACACACAGGAAGATTGAAATTGAGGTGTCTGGTAGGCATCAAGTAGACTGAGAAGGCAGTTGGACATACAGGTCTGGAGTCCGGGGAGCCACTACCAACTGTAAGAACCGCTGAACGTGACAGATCTGTGAAGTCTCACCCTTCTGGAAAGTTTACCAACATGTCTGGGCCCAAGGTCATTCCATACATCTAGAAAGCTTATACAATTGGTTAAAACACGGAGATATGGGTGGATACTATATTCACCTTAAACTATAATGACTGTCAATTCAAGTCCTAATTCAACTGTCACCTAATGTGTTGGTGTTCAGGAACCTCAAAACAGGAAAGCAAAAGAGAGCCTTTATTTATTTCCTTACTTATTCATTTATTTTTAATTGACAAATTAAAATTGTATGTATTTATTATGTACAACAAGATAATACTGTTTTAAAATATGTGTAAATTGTGAAGTGGCTAAATTGAGCTAATTAACATCTGCATTACTTCCCATACTTAACATATGTGGGGTGAGAACACTTAAAATCTATTCTCACAGCACTTTTCAAGAATATAATAAGAGCAGACATTTTTACACAGTTATATTCCTTCTGACATCTTGTGGGATTTTCTGGAAGTATATAAAATGGCAAATACATTTGAGGTAATTCCATTCTATTTTAACAATATTTATTGAGCATTTGTGATGGGATGGTTGCCAAGAGACCTACAAATTAAATAGAAATCCCATAAATTTTGCAAAAATATAAAATATTATAGCTCTCAAGATACCTATAGTCTAAAGGGGAAATATACACAAAATAAGGAGATATGCTTCAAAGGCAGTGGTTTTTAAACTTTAATGTGCATAAGCATCTCTGTGTCCAACCCCAGAGATTTTTTGGTGGATCTGGAGAGAGGCCTAGTAATTTAACAAAATTCCATGTGATTCTAATGAAGATGGTCTGTGGCTGTAAATAATAGGACCAACTTTCAAATGTATCCAATGAAAACTATCCTTATTAATTTATAATGTTATATGTCTAACCCAGATACAAAGTGGGGGTACCTTATATTGGAGATCTCAGTAAGGTTGGCTCAAATTCCAAAGCCTGGCCCTATGAAAGTCTAAGACCCCTTTAAAGATCTCCATATATTCTAAGGAAGTAAATTTTCACTCTTATGCTCAATTCTCCCTCTCAGAAATCTGCCTCTATCTGTAGATGACCCTTGGACAACAGGAGTTTGAATTGCACTGGTCCAATTACAGGCAGATTTTCTTTTGCCTCTGCCACCCCTAAGACAGTAAGATACCAACTCCTCTTTTTCTTCCTCCTCCTCGGCCTATTCAATATGAAGACAGCAAGGATGAAGACATTCATGATGATCTGCTTCCAGTTCATGCATAGTAAATGTATTTTCCTTATGATTTTCTTAATAATATTTTCTTTTATCTAGGTTACTTTATTGTAAGAATGCAATATATAATAGATATAATATCCAAAATATGTGTTAATCAAGTATGTGTTTGTTAAGACTTCCAGTCAAAGGTTGGTTATTAGTACTTAAGTTCGGGGAGGTTTAAAATTTACATTCGGATTTTTGACTGTGGCAGCAGCAGAGGTGGGAGTTGGCATCCCTAACCCTTGTTTTGTTCAAGGATTAATTGTATACTGTTTCTTTTCTGCACCGTTTTTACAAAAACGTGAGCCTCCCTCCCGTATCACCCTGTCATACACACATACACACACGCGCGCGCGCACACACACACACACACAGTGTTAAAAGGCAGTATAGACTTTACTAAAATGTTGGGGCGAATGTTGAGACAAAAAAAAGAGTGGACTGTAAAAATGGTATTAACTTCCAATTCAGCATTAGACATTGCATCCACAAATCAGAAACTGGCTCCAAGCTTTACTAGAATTACATGATGTAATAGCTCTAAACCAGAAGTGAGTAATATTTTAAATTAATGTTTTATGGAGATATAGAAATATCAGGTTATTCTCTGGAATTATCTCTTACTAAGCTAATAGAAACAGAAATTACTGTGTCTCCTTGGTCTTGAAGGACAGGTGACACTTTAGGACTTTTCTATTCTTTATCAGCATCTATGAATCTATGGGTAGTTACTACTGTTTGCTTAGAACTTTTCTCTAAGGCTCCCTAAAACAATATATTTACATATGATATGCACTGAGCTTGAAACTTGCAGTAGTAAGCAGTTCATTTAAAATTTGGGGACCTAAGAGACTAAACAGGAAGTCAGAGGAGCCGTATGCTATGGAACTACTAAACCAACAAAAGATAATTTCAGGAGCTTGTCAGAGAACTCTGTACATATGATACCCATTCCAGCCTAATTTACAGTACCCAGGGCAAGGGAGAAAAGGTCTCCAGGCTCCTCTCTTTGGTAAGGATATTGTCTCACCCTGATACAAAAAGCAATATAAAGTTATACTGCACATAAAAATATAAACACACCAACTACATAATCAAATTCAGTTATACATTAGTGATCTACACAATGTGCTGATGCGTTATTATTCTTGAAATGATTAGACAAATCAGGAGAGAGAGAATCCTTGGGAAGAGCTCCAGAGAGGAACAGAAATCTGAAGCAGAGAGAGGATGGGCATATATTTATAAGGAGAAATGGAGACTAAAACTGGAAGTTGATGATACACTGGTGAAGAATGACAGGGATATTTACCTGATTGAAGCAGCATGCCCACCTGTGCATTATTGACAATGAGGTTGGATAATTTGTAAAGATGCAAGTGGTTCTTCAAGAACGTTAGAGGTTTCATTTCAAGCACATAATTAGGAGACAGAAGATGATCATTTTAGAGCTTGGGGAGGATTCAATTCAAAACATAAAAGTGAACAACTTAATTTTTAAAAGAAAGTTGCATTGTGTTGTAAAGGTGGACTAGTGGAATATGCTAGTGCCTCAATAAGACTAATGAACAATAAATGAATACACAATTATTGTAGTTGTCCATATAATGATAATACCTAATGTCTACTGAGAGTGTATTATGTGCCAGGTAAAGTTATAAATAGCTTTACGTGTATCACCTTGCTTATTTCCCTCTACGACCTATTCAGATAGGCAGCATTATTGTAACTTTTTTGCTGATGAGGAAATTGAGGCACGAGGTCATTAAATCACACACCTAAGTTTGCATAGTAAATGAAAGAACTGGGATTTGAACCCAAGCAGTCCGGCTCGTAAGTCTTATCTATTAGCTACTATAACTCACTGCAGGGTGCATATCAAAATATAAAGAGATAAAAAAAATAGAGCTCATAAGGATTACCAACAAGAACTGTAAATATTTACGGGTCAAACGAGAGAAAAGAGCTGAAGATGACTCCAAATTTTCCCGTGTAAAGAACGGAAAAGATTGATAGTGTGTTTGATTACTATTTAAGTTTTAAAAGAGTATTAGTGACACAATAATAGAGAGAGCTGATGATGTATTTGCCAATCAATAGATGAAGATCATTTCTTTTAATGCAAAAATTTTTCCACATTGAGAAAAAAAAATAGATGAGGAGTTGATTGTGCCTCTTAGTAGGTATATTTAAAGTACTGTAGCTATTTTTCATGTGAGATAATACTCTGTATTTATGTAACACACTTCTTCCAAGGAGCTCAAAGCATTTTACCACAATGCATTACCTTATTCATCCTCATAACATCCCCTTTTAAGAAAGAAAGTGTCAAGTATAATGAACACAATTTTACAGATGGGAACACTAAGACAAATGAAGTTTCTGACTTGCCAAGATCACAGACAACCCTGTAGCAAAACTAAGTATAGAATTTGTGCTTTTTGAAATTTAAAATTATTTCCAATGGTATATCTTAAATTTGCCTTAACGTTTAGCATTATTTTATAAATTCACATATTTGGAATCATGTTATAATCTCGTATTATCTGAGTAGTATGCATCATGAATTTGGTAATTAAATTGAATAACTCTATAAAATGCAAAAAATCAATGCTTCATCCTTTTACAAAATCAAAACTTTCCTTCTCAATTAGGCATTTAATATGCCTGGTTTAAACTCTAAAGAAGTTTTGATATGTATAAGAACCCTTTCTGAGAAAATGCTGTCTTTTTCTTGAAGAAATTTTGGCATTTGGAAGCCCAAAATTATCAATAAATAATAAAGATAAGATGATACAGACAAACACACATACACACACACACACACACACACACACACAGGTAATGGAGCAAAAAATTCAGTGGTTTGTTTAAAGGAACTTCCATATTTTCTCCAGATATAGGAGGACAAACACCAATGCCCTTAAATCTTAGGAAAATTTTTTAACTAAAAAATTGTTACAGTACACTTCTATATCAATGAAAATTTCTATCTCTTTTTAAATTTACTTCATTATGAATATAATGCAAAAGTAATTGGTAATTATATATTTAGATGTTCAAGTCTTTAAAAAAGAGAGAAAAGGGGGGAGGGATTGCATTGGGAGTTATACCTGATGTAAATGACGAGTTGATGGGTGCTGACGAGTTGATGGGTGCAGCACACCAACATGGCACAAGTATACATATGTAACAAACCTGCACGTTATGCACATGTACCCTAGAACTTAAAGTATAATAAAAAAAAAAGAAAGAAAGAAAAAAAAAAAGAGAGAAAAGAAAAAAGTGTCAACTTAATTTTTTTTAAAGCTGATAGAATATGTTCATTTTCAAAGTCCTTTAAAAACAGTCCTTACATACACTAGTGAGTGGTAAACATGGTATGTGGTTCAAGGTGAACTACATCCCCAAGACTACCTAAGATCAAAAGCTCAATCATTGGCTTACACAATTTAAGGCAGCTATGCATTTTACTTTTCCTCCTTCAGTTGCAGAAGCTCTACCCTTGAGATGTGTAAAGGCTTTATTTATTTATTTTATTTTATTTTTTAACCAGCAAATACATATTCATAGGGTACATAATGATGTTTTAATACATGTAATGTAAAGCGATCAGATCTCTATCAGTTCAAAAAATGAACTGGAATAGCTTTTTCAGTGACGACCTATGAAAAGAACAAAATGATGAAAACAGATGATGTACAACTATGTGCTGAAAATTATGTCAAACCAGATTCACCATTATCCCCAAAGACAGACGACTATTTGGGGAGCTAAGCTGTATTTCAGGTTTATACTATCTTCTATAACAAGCACAAGGCCCTGTAGATAAATACCTCATATCTTTTTCTACTGTAAGACTGACATTAGGAACTCCAATTAACATTTATGACTAATGATCAACCATTTCCTAAATCAAAATAAAAATTCTAAATAATCAATGTGAGTTTTCTGAATGAATCAAATTATTATTACATGCTTTAGGTTTTATAAAATGCCAAACTCAATAGTCTCAAAATTGACCCTACATAATAGGAACTTCTTTTAATAATACAAACAACATAATGTAAATTCACTTATTTATCCAACAAATATGTGTTGAACACTTGCTACATGTTAAACATCGCTGAGAGCAATGAGGAAAAAGCAATGAACAAAAATGAAGTCACTAATTTCTTGGTGCTCACACTCTAGAGAACGAAGATAGAAAATAATTAACAATTAAGTAATAATAATATGTAATACATCTAGTGGTGACAATAGTTGAAAAGAAAAGCACACAGCTAAGGAATCAGGGTAGCAGAGGATGGAAATGGACATAACATCCTCGTGTTGCTTGAGTTAGGTCAACTCTGGAAACAAGCTAAGGAAACCTAGGTTATTCAAAGAAAAATTTTGTATTATACCTTGCCCTATTAGACAGCTCAGGAAAATACAGAATAGTTGGAAAAACACAACTGTTCTGCCATGTTGTTTGCTTCCGAAATTTCTTCCCTTCTTCCCCATGACAATGATAACCATTCTGTCTTTTCATTCATTCTGTAAAAGCTTATTGAGGACCTACTGTATTTGAGACCTATGTACAAGGCTGTATGTTCAGGACTGTGTATGTTGAATGAGATCCAGATTTTGTCCTCAAGGCAATTGTACTTTCATGGGAAAAAAAAAAAAAAAAAAAGACACAAAACTAATTTGATCTAGATATGTGACATAACTGCTACAAGAAATATAAAGAATTGAATAATTAATCTCACCTAAAGGATTCAAGAAAAGTTTCAGAGACAAAGTGACATCTGCATGGGGCCATGGAAGATGAGAAGGATTTAGGGCAAATAAACAGCACAAGCAGAGGTATGAGAAAGACTGTGTGACCCTCGGTGGGTCTGGAAGCACTGGAAGTAGCTGGAGATTGACCTGAGAAAGTAAGTTGAGGACAAATCCTGAAAGGACTCAAGTGAATCAATTTAAACTTTATCTGGTTGGCAATTGGTGATCCACCAAATATTTTTGAGCCAACAAAAGACACTAAGAAAGATGTCTCTGGCAGCAAGGCAGTAGCGGCATAGAAGAAAGAAAACAATACAGTGAAATAGAGTGTTAGCTCTTGCATGGGAAATGATAAAGGACTAAATGGAAAGAATGGAAATGGGAATTGAAAGGATGGAATGACTGAGACTGAAACAAGTTGGTGACAAACATGGAACAGGAAAATGTCTTTTATACATGCAACAAAATATTCCAAATCAGAAGTGGAAACAAGTAAGAACCTCAAATTTTTTCTGGAATCAATTCAGATATAAACACGCTCCTTGGAAAGCAAATGTAGCTTTCCACTTAATGAAGTATATATTGAGATCCTAATGGGATCAACCAGTGTTGAGATCCAACACTGGTAACCTCTGTTTGGAATGAAAATATAAAGCCTCAAGCCAACCATTTCCTCCAAAATAAAATATAATAAACTGCTGAAGTCAGTATAAAATACAGAGATTAATTATGTAGCACAATCTAAAAATGTTATGGGGTACTCGTGATTAACATGAGCTCTTGAATAATTGGTGGACACTACATTAGCCCATCTTAGATTTAATATCTTTGACTTTTCTGTTTGTGGAAATAGATGGAGAGTCAAATGATGGGATCAGTCTTTTCACTTACCTGAAAACAACTACTCAGTCAAGAATCATTTTCTCTCTCGTTTCAAATTCTCAGAAAGAATAGGTATTTTTAACTTCCTATTAGAAGAGTTTTCCAAAAACTAATGATTTTCAATGTCAAAGAGTTCTTCTGCCTAAATTACTCCTGGTAACTTACTCTTTTATATCATTTTAAATAATTCCACTATCACCTTTTTAACTTTCAAATATTTGTAGAATCTTATAATATACTCCGTAGTCATTACTTGCTGAGCTGTATATTTGTCTACTTAAATCTTTACTTATAACTTAATCTTTTCCTTCTCTTAATCATCACAATTGCTTTCTCCTGGGCTAGCTCCAATTTTTCTTCAAATTATTGGTACTGGAATGCCTGAAGTCTAACAAAGTATTTCAGGCTTAGACTGTATCTGGACATTTCCTTTTTATTTATTTACCATTTTGCCTATGTATATGATTTGTTGTATACTGTTGCCCCTATATGCACTTGACCAGGGACAAATATACTTCATACCTTAAAGATAATCATGACTCCCAAATTTGATAAAGATGTTTATTTCTATATGGCACTTACTATTATGAGCCTTAAAACATCCACCATCTGCATTAGTGAAGTAAGTTAGTTGAACTTATTTTGTTTTTGTTTTCCTTCAATTTTCATTTTAGTGTCATACTTTCCTTCTTGGTCTTTCTAAAAATTGACTCAACTGAATTATTTCGTTTCCTAAAGTCTGTATCACTTGGTAGAAATGCATATGTTCCCAAAATTATTTTGTATGTTTTTCCTTTCATAGTGTATTCTGCCTAAATTAGTATATTCTGTCTGTTATGCTAGTTATTGTGGTTTAAAAATAATAGTATTTATTCAAGTTTTAACAAAATATTTGGATCTATTGCCAGTATTATTATTAATATACACTATTATTTCAAATAGCAACCTATGCAAAGATGAAGACGGCATTTTCAGAAGGAATTTTTTAAAAGAAAAAAAGCAGCCTTTATTTAGATAGTAAAAGTTTCACTTTCTTTTCTTTATTGTTTTTCTTTCCATTTTCTCTGACTGCCAGAAATTTCATGTGTGTTAGTTAATGCATGTTTCTAAAATTGCTAGCCATTTGATAGTAGTAAATTTCAGGCGGCAGTTAGCCAATTGGTGAAATTTGAATTGAATAAGCTCTGTAAATTAGATAATAGTGCTGTACTAACCGTTAACTTCCTGATTGTGCTAGTATACTGTGACTATATAAGATAATGTTTTTGTTTGTTGGAAATACATACAGAAGCATTTAGAGAGAAAAAGGTATTATGCCTACAACTTATTCCCAAATGGTTTTGAATAAAACACATAAATACATATATGTAGAGAGACAGAAAGAGCTATAAAAAGAAACAGGGAGGTCACGGTGGCTCACGCCTGTAATCCCAGCACTTTGGGAGGCTAAGGTGGGCAGATCACAAGGCCAAGAGATCAAGACCACCCTGGCCAACATGGTGAAACCCCATCTCTACTAAAAATACAAAAATTAGCCGGGTGTGGTGGCATGTGCCTGTAGCCCCAGCTGCTCGGGAGGCTAAGGCAGGAGAATCGCTTGAGCCCAGAAGGCAGAGGTTGCAGCGAGCCAAGATCGTGCCACTGTACTCGGCAGAGTAAGACTCCGTCTCAAAAAATAAATAAATAAATAAATAAATAAATAAATAGACAGGGAAAGGAGAGAATGATTAAGCAAATGCAGAAAAATGTGAACATTACAGAAATATGAGAATTCTTTATACTAATGTATGCAACTTTTCTGAAAGTCTGAAATCATTTACTATTATTTCAAAGAGAACTTTTTAAAATAGTTGTATTTTGTTGGTAAGCTATATTTATAAACTGTTTTCATGTACTACACTATCTCGCTAAATCCTTCTCATAGCCTTTTTCTTTCTCTTTTTCCTAATGAAGGAAACAGGCTCAGAGAGTGTCAGAACTGGAACTAAAAGACTTCTAACTTGAAGTACATGGTTCTACACACTACTACGATTCTCTTTAATTAAAAAAATACTCAAATCAATTACCTTGAGGCATTTTAAGTGTTTTACATCATTAAGAAACATTTTGTAAATAATTCTTCAAATAAATGAATTCAGCCTTGCTTCTCCATATCCAAAGTCATCAAAGATTAAAAGCTTATCGAAAGCCTGTGGAAACTATCACAGTCTCATTAGATCTATCCACTCTGCTACACATCTCCCCTCACTCTCATCCACATCCCCTTCCTGATCACTGTTTCCTGGACTGGGATCACAAAGATGCAAATACTCAGATTCTCCATGAAATCTAATCAAAAAGCAACTTGCAGGAAGAGTGAAATACAACAGATCCTTGCATAATGTCGTTTCCTCCAATGTTGTTTTGTTATAACCTTGATGAGGAAAAAAAAAAATCAGTTTCCAACCAGGGCCACTGTCTGTGTAGAGTTTCATGTTCTTCCAGTGTCTGCATGGGTTTTTCTCCAGGTACTCTGGTTTCCTCCCACATCTCAAAGATGTGGCCATTAGGTGTACTGGCCTGTCTGCCTGGTCTCAGTCTGAGTGAGTGTGGGTGTGTGTGTAAGTGCACCTGCTGCGATGGGATGGTGTCCTGTCCAGGGCTGGTGCCCACCTGGTGCTCTTAGCTTACAGGATGGGCTCTGGCCACCTCCACCCTGAACTGGAGTAAGTGGTTTGAAAAATGAATTAATGAATAAATACAAATTATTATAAAATAAATATTCATCGTGTTCACAGTAATCATACAAATGCACAACAATAAACAAGGTGATACGAAAGCAGTCAGCGAGCCCTCCATCGCATATTAATGTTTGTGAATTGTGTAGAGGGAGGAGGTACGCCTGACAATGTTCTCTTTGCAAACATTTATTTCTTGTTTTAACCCACCACCAAGACCACCACCATCACTCACTGATTCACCAAAAATGGGATAAATAATTATCTTACTTTTTTTATTATCTTTTTAAAACCTATGTATGGCTCACATATATTTCAATGTTTAATTTTAGAAGTGTTTCGGGTCTTTATTTAGAAGTTTGGTGATGTTTCTGTGACCAGAAATATGACGTAGCAACTTAACTCTTGTTATATCAATTAGCCTTTGGTAACTAAATCATTTTGCTTAAAGCCGCAGTTTCCAAGTACCTATGGGCAACATCAAGTGAAGGCTTACTGTATATTAAATTGAGGAAGTGGCATTCTTCTGGTTTCTTTCTGACCCTAACATGACTGAATGGCATCCTAGTTTCTTGAAAGAATAGGGACTGTCCCAAGAGTGATCTCATCCAGGCTACTTCATACCCTTTAATTAACTCTGAGCTTTAGTGGCCTGAAAAAGTAACCACAACTCTACAAGTCTCTCCAGGATTCATTTACACACTGGAAGAATACATATAAATAGACTTTTACTCAGACTTACTGACTTTGGCATGTCATGCCTTAGTTTCAATAATTATTTTCATCTCTTTTCCTGAGTTTTCTATACTTTTCTTGAACAGTTTAACCACTTCCCAATCATTTCTTTCTTTCTTTTTTTTTTTTTTTTTTTTTTTTTTTTTGTTCACTTTTTACCCAGTACACACTGATTCCAATAAGCTCAACTATCTTGGCATTTTACACACTTTGGAGGCAGAATAAATGACTAGTCCTGACAGATTAGATTTTATTACAAAGAAAACTACTTTTCTTCTGTTTAGAAACTACTCACCAGCTAACTAGTTAAAGCTCTTTCCTTTTCTCTCTAGAAGATTGACCCTGAACTGACAACAAAAACGTAGGTGAGATATTTAGATCTTAAGTGAGTGGTCAGTTAAGTGCCTGGAGAGGTAAAAGGACAGATAGCATATTTGGTATGCTAATGAATCTATTTACTTCAAAGAAAGTGACAAAAACATCAATCACATCAGAAGAGGCTATTAAGGACTGTTAACTCCCTTTCAGATGAGCAATGATTTCCACTGGGATTTAAATAAATATTCATGAAAAGGACCAATGACAGAAATTTCACCAAAAATCACACCATAGTAAGGTTTCTACACAGCTGATGACCTAACTTGCTTGGCTCCAATTTTGTAAGAGTTTTGAATATTTCTAGCAAGCTCTTCTTTAAAAAAAAAAAAAAAAAAAAAAAAAAAAAAAAAAAAAAAAGGAGATTGGCATTCTTTTTATATCTTAAACCTAAAATACCTTTACCTAAAATTATGCTCTTGTGGTATCTCTAATTCTCAAAACTTGAACAGCATCTTCTCCAAACATAAAATTGCACTATTGCTAATGCATTGGTATTAATCAGAGTGTACTATAATTTAAAAAACAAAACCTGGGGAAGAATAAGAAAAATAAGGAAGCAGTATAAAGCCATAATTTAAATTCATATGCAAATTATGTAAAGAGCAATTTTATTGAACAAGTCAAGGGTTGGGTGGCTTTTCCGTGTTTACCACCACCTGGTGACAGCTCTGTGCAAGTTTACTATAAATACCCCGAAATAAAATCCCATTAGTAAAGTCCAGTTCAATTCAGTTTATTGTAGTAAATATCTACTGAGCTGCTACTATATTTTTAGGACTGGTGTAGACTGTTAAGAACACAAGAATATTGCATAGGGACCTTAGCTTAAAAGGGCTTATAATTAAGATGGAAAGGCAAACAAATCAAAGAAGCAATTCTTAGGCAACATAGACCAACATTAAGTAAACACTAAATGTAAAAGAAAAAGAAAGAAACCAAATGTAGGCCTGAAGTTTCAAGTGTCTAGATGAAGAGGAACTTGAAATAGAGTTTAGAACAGTTGGAAGAAGCTAGATTATAAAGGTAAATTAAAATCAAGAGGATGTTAGACTTGTTGTATGAGGTATTGGGAAGCCTGGAGGTTTATTAGTCACATGATTAACATAATAAAAGTAGGATTTTAGGATGATTCATTCAGAAGTTTCCAATGTGGACAAGACCAAAGAAATGGAGACCGTTTCAGAATTAGTACTCCAACTATGAAATCCTGAGGTTTGCTTTTCAGAAGTTAGTTGTTAACTGATGATAGCATTATATAGTACTTCTCTATTTTTAGTTCTCACAAAAGAGTAAAGTTTCACCTCAAAGAAATCCTCATGAAAATTAGTCTTGATAAGAATTCATATTCAACTAATTGAGTTCCTTCTAACTGCCAGTCACTGTGGTAGACACTTTCACATACATTATCACATTTAATTCTCATAGCAACTGCGTGAAGTTGTTTATCTAGAAATTCTAATTAATTATATTGTAATGAAAATGCAACTGCCAAATATTAATCAAGTATTCATTGAATTAATTAGACATATATTGTTTGATTTCTAATCCTATATTGCTCCACTGCCCAGATTCCAATTTTCCTTTTAATAGACATTAATAGCACAAAGTAACAAAAAGAGCATTTAATGTCAAACAATGCACAGGAATAAAATGTCTCCTTGAAAACAGAAATATATTAGGGGATGGAAGAACCAAGTTACAAACTGAGCTCAACTTCAAGCAAATCACTAAATTTTCTTGAGTCTTAGTTACTTTATCTGTCACATGAATTAATTATTTTCATCAAGTCTATCTTTTGGGGTTGTCGTACAGGTCAAACAAAGTATTGGTAAAAGTTATTTACTAAACAGAAGGATGCAAATTAGAGGTGGGACACCATGGCTCATACCTGTAATCCCAGCACTTTGGGAGACTGAGGCAGGCAAATCACTTGAGCTCAGCCTGGGCAACATGGCAAAACCCCATCTCTACTAAAAACACAAAAATTACTCAGGCATGGTGGCACGTCCTGTAATCCCAGCTACTTGGGAGGCTGAGGTACAGGAATTGCTTGAACCCGGAGGCAGATGTTGCAGTGAGCTGAGATTATACCACTGTACTCCAGCAAGACTCTGTCTCAGAAAAGAAGAATGCAAATCAAAGGTTTAAAAGAAGGGAAAGAGGATATTTTTCTCTGGGTCCCTCTTCTTCTCCTTTCATTTTTAAAACATTTGCCTAAGAAGGCTCAGAGGATAAAGAGAGGTGGCAGGAAGAGGGACTCTCAGTTTCCATCACCTGGGAGACCCTATGGTCCTCTTCAGTGTCCACCATCCGTCCATTTTCTTCTTAGTTCCCCTAAGTCTATGCCCAGATACATCCCTGCACCTAAAACTGTCAACTTGCTATTAATGACTGTTTAATAGCAACTTGCTATTCGTGATTGCTTAGTCATTAATAGCAAGTTGGCAGTCTTAGTTGCAGGGATGTATCACTATTATAACTCTTGGCTTTAGCCTTTAGTCACTGAAACTTGTCAATGAATTGAGAAGTCCTTTAAACAGGCAGAAGAACATAGATTGAGCGTATACCAGGATATTAACTGCAAATGTGAGTTGAGTTTACCTGTAAAGTCTACTTCTTTCAAAACAGGATCTTAAGAAAAAGCTGTAAAGTTATTTGGAACAAAACCCACAAAGAGCTTACCTAACAGTTAATTGTACATGTCCATATCATTAAAAGTTAACCCAAGCATCACCAGAGCGTGGGTGTGATATTAAAGACCAACCCTTCATTTCTGGGAAACCAGTGAAGCAGTAACCAGCAGAAGCTCAGGTTATATCTCTGTCCTTGAACCTGGTCCTCTTTTTTTTTTTTTTTTTTTCCTGAGATGGAGTCTTGCTCTGTCACCCAGGCTGGAGTGCAATGCGCGATCTCAGCTCACTGAAACCTCCACCTCGGGGGTTCTAGCAATTCTCTTGCCTCAGTCTCTCAAGTAGCTGGGATTACAGGCACCTGCCACCATACCTGGCTAATGTTGGCCAGGCTGATCTCGAACTCCTGACCTCTTGATCTACCCACCTCAGCCTCCCAAAGTGCTGGGATTACAGGCATGAGCCACTGTGCCCAGCCTGGTCCTCTTTTTCCAAGTCTTGCTCTTGCTTATTTACCTAGTGCTGTTCCCTTCTTCATTTCATTCTGGACAGCTCACTTCCATCTTGATGCTGGCATGTTAAAATTGGGGAGGTGTCAGTCTTTCTATGTGCAATTGCTCACAAATTTTTCTCTCTGAACCACACAAAGTTACTAATTGTATTTCACTGTTACTTCTGCTCAAAATCAATCTTATGAATCTGTACAGTACAAGAACTATGTAAGTTTCACCTCCCCCTGTTATTCTTTCAGTATAAATGCATATAAATATGGTCCTTAAGATAACCTTTGGCCATCATGTCGCTGGGCGAGAAAGCTTGGGAGACCTCTGTAGCTTTAGGCATGCTAAGAAATATCTCATCAGAGGTTCTCATCTACCATTCAAGGTTTCCATCCAAGACTGTATGCTCCCCCATTCCATACAAGGGTCGCCCTGCACCTTCCAACTTGCTATGAGCTGCTAACCACTGAATGTTGCCTCAATTTGGCCCATAGCCAGGGTGAACTGTTCTATTTCACATGGATTGAACTATATAAAGGTTTTATGTATTTGGAACTGTGAAGCAGACCCCTTATCTTCCTCAACTTTATGTGACCCCTCCCACTGTCACTATAACAAATGCCATTTATGAAGCCAACACCTATGGTACTGTGCTTAAACCTTCCAAATATGAGATTGAACAACGTGGAATAATCATCTTATAGGCCAAATAGAGGCAATTTATTATGATCAATGTAATTTCTTTTATTCAAAACCCTCAACAACCATAAAAAGTAGACATCATCATCCCCATTTTAGAGCTGGAGAAAACTAGAACCCAGACTGACAAGTAACTAGGCCATGATCAGACATCTGGGGAAGTAGTGGAGCCCAGTTTAGAAATAACTACAGAGATTAAGACGACAGATAGGAGGTAGGACTAGCTTGCAGCTCCCCATCAGACAGAAAGAGCAGTGTGTGAAGACTCACATTGTGAACTTTTGCTTCAAGAACTACTGTAGGAACATACCAGGAAAGCCTAGAGAATCTACAGACCCTTTGAAGGAACTGGATCACTTCTGCAGGCTTCCTGAGATGCAAAAAAAAAAATCTGTGAGTCTGCTTGCCTTCTCAGCAGGGAGGCTGGTGGTCTGGGGCAAGTTTTCAGCCCTGGTCACCAGCTGCCTGGAAATAGACTCGGTGCTGTTGGGAGGGCACAGTGGAAGTGATACTGGACTTTGAGGACTGTGGGCTGTGTGGGAGCAGGGTGAGGCCTGTGACTGCCAGCTTTCCCCCACTTCCCTGGTGACCCGTATAACTCAGCAGAGGCAGCCATAATTCTCCTGGGAATATAACTCCACTGGACTGGGAGTCACACACCCATCCCCCACAGCAGCCACAGCAAGACCCACCCAGGGAGATTCTGAGTTCAGGCATGCCTAGCCCTGCCCTCATCTGTTGATCTTTCTCTAGTTGTGCTGGTAGCCAAAGACAAAGGTCATAATCTCTTGGGAGCTCTATGGCCCTGTCTACCACCTAAGAAACCTGATTGATTACTTAACCAGGTGTCCCTAGGGCAAGTCTGCATCCTCCCTATAGGACTGCAGCTGATATGCTCTTGAAAGTGCCACCTCCTGGCTGGAGGACAATCAGCACAAAACTGGACCACTAAACAAAAACACAACCAAGGACACTCACAGAGTCCACTTCACTCCCCTGCTACCTCCACTGGAACAGGTGCTGGTATCCACGGCTGCAAGACCTGAAGGCAGATCACACCACAGGACTCTTTGCCATCACTCCCCAGTGCCAGCCAGAAGCTCGGTAGCTCCACTGGGTGGCTAGACCTACAAGAGCAAAACAATCACTGCAGGTCAGCTCTCAGAAGCCCCATTCCTAGGAGAAGGGGAAGAGTACCACATTAGGGAGCACCCCATGGGACAAAATAATCTGAACAGCAGCCCTTGAATCCCAGATCTTCCCTCTGACGTAGTCTACCCAAATGAGAAGGAACCAGAAAAATAATTCTAATAATATGACAAAACAAGGTTCTTTACCACCCCAAAAAGATGATACCAGCTCACCAGCAATGGAACCAAACCAAGGTAAAATCTCTGAATTGCCAGAAAAAGAATTCAGAAGATTGATTATTAAGCTAAAAGGAGACACCAGGGAAAGAGAAGTCCAACTTAAATCAAAAACATGCCTGGGTGGAGTGGCTCACACCTGTAATCCCAGCACTTTGGGAGGCTGAGGCGTGTGGATCACCTGAGGTCAGGAGTTCAAGACCAGCCTGGCCAACATGGTGAAACTCCAACTCTACTAAAAATACAAAAATTAGCTGGGCGTGGTGGTACATGCCTGTAGTTTCAGCTACTCAGGAGGCTGAGGCAGGAGAATCACTTGAACCAGGGAAGCAGAGGTTGCAGTGAGCCAAGATTGTGAGACTGCACTCCAGCCTGGGTGACAGAGAAATACTTCATCTCATAAAAAAAAAGAAATCAAAAACATGATACAGGACATGCAATGAAAATTCTTCAGTGAAATCGATAACATAAATAAAAAACAATCACAACTTCTGGAAATCAAGAACACACTTAGAGAAATGCACTGGAAAGTCTCAGCAATTGAATCTAACAAACAGAAGAAAGAACTTCTGAGCTCAAAGACTCGACTTTCAAATTAACCCAATCCATCAAAGACAAAGAAAAATGAATTTAAAAAAATGAACAAAGCCTCCAAGAAGTTTGGAACTGGGTTAAAGGTCCAAATCTAAGAATAATTGGTGTTCTCAAGGAAGAAGAGAAATCTAAAAGTTTAGAAAACGTATTTGAGGGAATAATCAAGGAAAACTTCCCTGGCCTTGCTAGAGATCTAGATATGCAAATACAGGAAGCTCAAAGAAGACCTGAGAAATTCATCACAAAAAAGATAATTGCCTGGGCAAATAGTCAGCAGGTTATCTAAAGTCAAGAAAAAGGAAAGAATCTTAAAAGCTGTGAAGCAAAAGCATCAGGTAACCTATGAAAGAAAACCTGTCAGATTAATGGCAGATTTCTAAGCATAAACTCTACAAGCTAGAAGGGTTTGAGGTCCTATTGTTAGCCTCCTTAAACAAAACAATTATCAGCCAAGAATTTTGCATCCAGCAAACCAAGCTTCCAAAATGAAGAAAAGATAGTCTTTTTCAGAGAAAGGCTGAGAGAATTCGCCACTACCAAGCCAGCACTACAAAAACTGCTAAAAGGAGCTCTAAATCTTAAAACAAATCCTTGAAATACACGAAAATAGATTTATGTTCCTTAAAGCATAAATCTCACAGGGCCTATAAAATAGTAACACAATGAAGAAAAAAAGGTATTCAGGAAACAAATAGTACAATGAATAGAATAGTACCTCACATCTCATTACTAACATTGAATGTAAATGGCCTAAATTCTCCACTTAAAACATACAGAATGGCAGAATGGATAAGAATTCACCAAACATTTATCTATCTGCTGTTTTCAAGAGACTCAGCTGACATATAAGGACTCAAATAAACTTAAGGTGAAGGAGTAGAAAAATGTATTCCATGCAAACATGAGCAGGAGTAGCTATTCTTTTCTTTTTTTTTTTTTTTTTTTTTTTTTGAGACAGAGTCTCGCTCTCTCGCCCAGGCTGGAGTACAGTGGCCAGAACTCAGCTCACTGCAAGCTCCACCTCCCGGGTTTACGCCATTCTCCTGCCTCAGCCTCCTGAGTAGCTGGGACTACAGGCGCCCGCCACATCGCCCGGCTAGTTTTTTTGTATTTTTTTTAGTAGAGACGGGGTTTCACTGTGTTAGCCAGGATGGTCTCGATCTCCTGACCTTGTGACCCACCTGTCTCGGCCTCCCAAGGAGTAGCTATTCTTATATGAGACAAAACAAACTTTAAAACAACGGCAGTTAAAAAGGACAAAGAGGGACATTATATAATGATAAAAGGAATAGTCCAACAGAACAATAACACAATTCTAAACATATACGCACCTAACACTGGAGCACCCAAATTTACAAAACAATTACTACAGCAACACAATAATAGTGGGGAACTTTAATACTTCACTGACAGCACTAGGCAGGTCATTAAGACAGAAAGTCAACAAAGAAAAAATGGACTTAAACTATATCCCACAACAAAAGGATTCAATAGGATATGTATAGAACATTTTACCCAACAACTGCAGAATATACATTCTACTCATCAGCACATGGAACATTCTTCAAGATGGACTATGTGATAGGCCACAAAACAAGTCTTAGTAAATTTTAAAAAATCAAAATTATATCAAGTACTCTCTCAGACCACAGTGATATAAAATTGGAAACCAACTTTAAAAGGAACGCTCAAAACCATGCAAATACATGGAAATTAAATACCTGCTCATGAATGATCATTCAGTCAACAATGAAATTGAGGTGGAAATTTAAAAATTCTTTCAACTGAACGATAATAGTCACACAACTTATCAAAACCCCTGAAATACGACAAAAGCAGTGCTAAGAGGAAAGTTCATAGCATTAAATGCCTACATCAAAAAGTCTGAAAGAGCAAAAATATACAATCTAAGGTAACACCTCACAGAACTGGAAAAACAAGAACAATCCAAACCCAAATCCAGCAGAATAAAAGAAATAACAAAGATCAGAGCAGAACTAAATGAAATTGAAACAAACAAACAAACAGATAAAAGCAATACAAAATATAAATAAAACAAAAAGCTGGTTCTTCGAAAAGATAATTCCAATTGATAGGCCATTAGCAAGATTAACCAAGAAAAGGAAAGAGAAGATCCAAATAAGCTCAATTAGAAAAGAAATGAGAGATATTACAACTGATACCACATAAATAAAAATGATTATTCAAGGATACTGTGAACAGCTTTACACATATAAACTAGAACACTTAGAGGTGATAAATTCCTGGAAATATACAACCCTCCTAGATTAAACCAGGAAGATATAGAATCTCTGAAGAGACCAATAACTATCAGTGAGATTGAAACGGTAATTTTTTTAAAATGCCAACAAAAAAAGTCCAGGATCAGATGGATTCACAGCTGAATTATATCACACATACAAGGAAAAATTGGTACCAATCCTATTGACACTACTCCAGAAGATACAGAAAGAAGGAATTCTCCCTAAATCATTCTATGAAGCCAGTGTCATGACAATACTAAAGCCAGGAAAGGACATAACAAAAAAAGAAAACTACAGACCAATATTCCTGATGAACATAGATGCAAAAATCTTCAATAAAATACTAGTGAACTGAATCCAACAGCATAACAAAAAGATAATCCACCATGATCAAGTGGGTTTCATACCAGGGATGCAGGGACAATCTAACATAAGTCAACAAATGTGATACACAGCATAAACAGAATTAAAAACAAAAATCACATGATCATCTCAATAGATGCAGAAAAAGCATTTGACAAAATCCAGCATCCCTTTATTATTAAAACACTTAGCAAAATAGGCATAGAAGGGACATACCTTAAGGTAATAAAAGTCATTTATGACAAACCCACAGCCAACATCATACTGAATGGGGAAAAGTTGAAAGCATTCCTCCTGAGAAATGGAATAAGACAAGGATTCCCACTTTCACCACATCTATTCAACATAGTACTGGAAGTCCTAGCCAGAGCAATCAGACAAGAGAAGAAATAAAGGGCATCTAAGTCAGTAAACAGGAAGTCAAACTGTCAGTGTTTGCTGATATGATTGTATACCTAGAAAACCCTAAAGACTCATCCAAAAAGCTCCTAGAACTGGTCAATAAATTCAGCAAAGTTGCAGGACACAAAATTAATGCACAAATCAGTAACTCTGCTACACACCAACAGTGTGCAAACTGAGAATCAAATCAAGAACTCAACCCCTTTCACTACAGCTACAAAAAATATAAAATATTTAGGAATATACCTAACCAAGGAAGTGAAAGTCCTCTACAAGGAAAACTACAAAATGCTGCTGAAAGAAATTACTGACAACACATACATCAGTACGGAAACACATCCCATGTCCATGGGTGAATAGAATCAATACTGTGAAAATGACCATACTGCCAAAAACAATCTATAAATTCAATGCAATTCCCATCAAAATATCACCATCATTCTTCATAGAACTACAAAAAAAATCCTAAAATTCATATGGAACCAAAAAAGAGCCTGCATAGCCAAAGCAAGACTAAACAAAAAGAACAAATATGGAAGCATCACATTACCCAACTTCAAACTATACTATAAGGCCTTAGTCACCAAAACATGAGTATGGTACTGGTATACAAACAGGTACAAAGACCAATGGAACAGAATAGATAATCTAGAAATAAAGACAAATACTTACAGCCAACTGATCTTCAACAAAGCAAACAAAAAACATACAGTGGGGAATCTATTTAACAGATGGTGCTGGGATAATTGGCGAGCCATATGTAGAAGAATGAAACTAGATCCTGATGTCTCACCTTATACAAAAATCAACTCAAGATGGATCAAGGACTTCAACCTAAGACCTGAAATCATAAAGATTCTAGAAGATAACTTCAGAAAACCCCTTCTAGACATTGGCTTAGGCAAAGAATGTGTGACCAATAATGCAAAAGCAAATGCAACAAAAACAAAGATAAATAGAGGAGACTTAATTAAACTAAAAGACTTCTGCACAGCATATGGCCAACAAGCATATGGAAAAATGCTCATCACTAATTATCAGGGAAATGCAAATCAAAACCACAATGCAATATCATGTCACTCTCGAAAGAATGGCCATAATCAAAATATCAAAAAATAACACATGTTGGCATAGATGTGGTGAAAAGGGAACACTTATACATTATTAGTGGGAATGTAAACTAGTACAACCACTATGCAAAACAGTGTGGAACTTCCTTAAACAACTGAAAGTAGATCTACCATTTGATCCAGCAATCTCACTACTAGGTTTCTACCCAGAGGAAAAGAAGTCATTATACAAAAAAGAAGTCATTATACAAAAAAAAAAAAAACTGCACACACATGTTTATAGCAGCACAATTTGAATTGCGAAAATATAGAACCAGCCCAAATGTCCATCAATCAATGAGTGGATAAAGAAAATGGAATACCACTCAGCCACAAAAAGGAGTGACATAATGGCATTTGCAGCAACCTGGATGGAACTGGAATCTGTTATTCTAAGTGAAGTAACTCGAGAATGGAAAACCAGACATCATATGTTCTCACTCATATATGGGAGCTAAGCTATGAGGATGCAAAAGCATAAGAATGATACACTGGACTTTGGGGACTCAGGGAAAATGGTGGGGTCGTGAGGGATAAAAGACTACACATCGGGTACAGTGTATATTGCCCAGGTGATGGGTGCACTATAATCTCGCAAATCATGACTAAAGAACTTATTCATGTAACAAAATATCACCTGTTTCCCAAAAACCTATTGAAATAAAAAACTAAAAATATTTTCTATATTTAAAATAAAAAATAGCTAAAAATATAAAATAACTACCAAACCAGCAGCATCACACCTAAACCCAGAAAGATAGATTTTGCAGGTAGATGAGGGTGTAGAGAAATCCCTGAGAGTAACTATATGTAAAGAACATAAACTATATACTGAAAAATGAAACTGGACCACTACCTACCACCATGTACAAAAATTAACTCAAGATGTATTAAAGAAAGATGTATTAAAGAATTCAATGTAAGATCTCAAACTATAGAAATCCTAGGAGAAAACCTAGGAAATACCCTTCTCAATATTGGTCTTGGCAAAGAACTTATGGTTCAGTCCTCAAAAGCAATTGTAACAAAAACAAAAATTGATAAATGGGACCTAATTAAACTAAAGAACTTCTGCACAGCAAGAGAAAGAGACAACCTACAGAATGGGAGAGAATATTCAAACTATGCATCTGGCAAAGGTCTAATTCCAGAACCTATAAGAAACTTAAACAATTAACAAGGAAAAAACAAATAACTCTATTAAAAGTGGGCAAATGGCATGAACAGACACTTCTCAAAAGAAGACATATAAGTGACCGATAAATATATGAAAAAATGCTCATCTTCACTAATCATCAGAGAAATGCAGATCAAAACCACAATGAGATACCATCTCACACCAGTCAGAATGGCTTTTGTTAAAAGGTAAAAACATAACAGATGTTGGCAAGGCTACAGAGTAAAGGAGACACATACATTGCTGGTGGGAATGTAAATTAGTCCAGCCATTGTATGGAGCAGTTTCAATATTTCTCAAAGAACTAAGAGTTTAATTACCATTTGATCCAGAAATCCCATTACTGGGTATATATATAAAGGAAAATAAATCATTCTACCAAAAGGATGCTGCACCTGTATGTTCATCACAGTGCTATTCACAATGGCAAAAACATGGAATCAACTCAGGTACCCATCAACAGCTGATGGGATAAAGAAAATGTGGTACATTTACACCATGGAATACTATGCAGCCACAAGAAAGAATGAAATAATGTCCTTTGCAGCTACACGGTTGCCATTGGAGGCCATTATCCTAAGAGAACCAATGTAGAAACAGAAAACCAAATGCTGCATGTTCTCACTAATAAGTGGGAGCTAAACATCAGGTACTCATGGGCATAAAGATGGCAGCAATAGGTACTGAGAACTACCAGAGGAAGGAGAAAGGAAGGAGGCATAGGGCTGGAAAACTACCTATGCTCACTACCTGGGTGATGGGTTCAATCATACCCCAAGCCTCAGCATCATGCAATATACCTTTGTGACAAATCTGCACATGTAACTCCTGATTCTAAAATAAAAGCTGAAAAATAAAGAATACAGGCTAAAAACCAACATGAAGATGATAACACAGAGACAACAAGTAATAACAAACCTTAAGAACTCTTCTATGAATGACAAAAATACACTCTTCTTCCTCTCCACCCAAGACAGAACAGAAAGAAAAAGGAATACATTACATTACAAAATTAGCTTGAAAATAAAGAAAATATCCTAGCAATTAGTTTTTTTTGTTTTTTTTTGTTGTTGTTGTTTGTTTGTTTTTTTTGTTTTTTTTGTTTTTTGAAACAGAGTCTCACACTGTTGCCTGGGCTGGAGTGCCATGGCACAATCTCAGCTCACTGCAACCTCTGCCTCCCAGGTTCAAGCGATTCTCCTGCCTCAGCCTCCTGAGTAGCTAGGATTACAGGCACCCACCACCACACCCCACTAATTTTTTGCATTTCTAGTAGATACAGGGTTTCACTATGTTGCCCAAGCTGGTCTTGAACTCCTGACCTCATGAGGAAAGTCTTCTTTATGAAATTAGTTGACTCATACTCTTTTTCCTTTAAAATGGGTAATATCAGGAAACCTAAATAGAAATAAATAGCCAAATGACTTCTTAAAATCTTAATAGGCTGGCTTCCCAGTACAATTCATAAGTTGGGACAGCAGAATGGGAAAATGTAGAGAGCCTGGGAACCTGGTGGCATTGCTGAGGTGCCATTCTGATCCTAACTTGTCTGTCCCATGACTGCCCCTAATAAAGAACTTACAATTGAGCAGTGCAACTCTGGGGAAAAGGCAGAAGAAAAGAATTGGGTAAGTTAAGTCTATGCTGTGGGAGAAAACAGAACTCAAAAAGAGGAACATCAAGGTTAGAAAATGTAAAGGACGAATATCTGATAAGATTGAATAAAAGTATAATATCTTGGTAATGTCTAAATTCAGTGAAATGCTGGGCCAGTCTTCGGTAAGAGAGAAAGCAGAACATTCGACCCAGGCACTATACTATGAAGGGCATGGGATTCTCTCTCAAAGTTACTATTAATACACTGAAGGCCACTGTCATGATGTCATGGTGAACTGCACACAAACACATTTCCATCTAAGGAGATACTACACTTTCATTCATTCACCGAGCTTCATCCACTGAGCTTTCTCTTCTTCTTCTTCTTCTTTTTTTTTTTTTTTTAAATGGAGTCTTGCTCTGTCTCCCAGACTGGAGTGCAGTGGCATGATCTCGGCTCACTGCAACCTCCGCCTCCCAGGTTCAAGGGATTCTCCTGCCTCAGCCTCCCAAGTAGCTGGGATTGTAGGCACCCACCACCATGCCTGGCTAATTTTTGTATTTTTAGTAAAGACAGGGTTTCACCCTGCTGGCCAGGCTGGTCTCAAACTCCTGACCTCAAGTGATCCACTCACCTTGGCCTCCCATAGTGCTGGGGTTACAGGCATGAGCCAACATGCCCGGCCAAATTCAAGATTTTTTTAAAATGAAAAATCATCTATAAACATTCTGATCTAAACTAAAATAACTATTTTCATATTCTAAATTTCCTTTCCATAGTTAATTTGGGTCATTGTGACCATTGTGAACATAAAGCTTTCTTTCTACGTTTTTCTACTTATACCATAAACATATCTGTATGTTTATAATTGTCACTTTAAATGCTATCATCTGCAAGGCTTTAAACTAGAAACTAGGGTTTATTCTGAATACTCAGCTGAACGATTGAAAGCATTTTTTTTTAATTTTTTTAAAGCTCTGAATCCCAGTAAAGAGATCTGTGGTCGGCATCTGCTCAGGATTCATTTGCCCTTCTGCAAAGACCATAGTACAAGAGCCATCTCCGTTTGGAACACCAGCCTGCTCCTACCTAAGCCCATTTGGTTGAGGTAGGGTTGACCCCGGCCTAGGAGTTGGGTAGTGACTGGATTGTATGAACTGACTGCATGGGGGAAAAAATCATGTGACCCTACTCAGTCCAGTGAGAAACAATCTTTTGGAAGAAAAGTTCTTTATCTGCTGGATTTGAAGCTAGTGGAGTATAGGCCTGAATTTACTAAGGGTCACCATGGGCAAGTTTTTGTCTGGAATTCCAGTTAACATAAAGAGTAGATTTGGACAAGGGATACAGAAAAGGAGAAGAAAAAAAGGCCAACCTCTATTTGACCTTTTTTGAGTCACTGAATGCAGCTGTGCCTGATTTTTCAAATATTTGAGCCAACAAATTCCCTTTAAGATTTAAGCTAATTTGAGTTAGACTTCTATTACTTGGAACCAAAATAGTCTTGAATGATACTATATCTAAGAAACCAGACACAAAAACAATAATGAAGAGGCTAAGCGTAGAGTCTTTCATGTAGGGAATATATAACAACCTTCTCTGTTCATACATTCATTTCACCTTTCACCAAGGACTATAGTTTGGATATTCATCCCCTCCAGAACTCATGTTGAAGTTTAATCCCCAATGTTGGAGACAGAGCCTAATGATAGGTGTTTGGGTGATGGGGCAGATCCCTTGTGAATAGATGAATGCCCTCCCTGAGGTGGGAGAGAGTGAGTGAGTTCTCTATTAGTTACCGCGAGAACTGGTTGTTGAAAAGAGTCTGCCTGGCACCACCTCCTTCTCTTTCTTGCTTCCCTTGTGATCCCTGCACATGCTGGCTCCCCTTTACCTTCCACCATGAGTGGAGGCAGCCTGAGGCCCTCACCAAAGGCAAATACTGGTGCCATACTTCTTCTACAGTCTGCAGAACTGTGAGCCAAACAAACTTCTCTTTATAAATCGCCCAGCCTCAAGTACTTCTTTATAGCAACACTAAATGGAATAAGGCACCCAGATATAAATTAAATATGATAAATGGGTTCTAAAACTTGAAATTTATCAAATGCAGAGTTGTGTTATCATGAGGTTCATCAAGTGACTGAGTGAGACTGCAGAGCTAGCTGGGCTATTCCAGGGTTTGGCTGCAGAATCCAAATCCAACCTTTTTCTAGCTGCTGCTTGCTGCTCCCTGCTCCCTGATAGGAGTTGTCCACTCTCCCTTACATATTGGGGGGACAGGATAAGTGGCAGTGATTTGAGGGTTCTGCTGCTTAGTTGGAAACTTTTGTTGATCTGATCCAAGATGCATGGGTTAGAAGAATACTGGGGATGCAGGGACCTGTCTAAGGACTCTCCTCCCTGACCCAGGCTTCTCCTCTCCTCCCCCCCTTTCTCCCTTATTAGAAAAGAATTTTAGTTGAGAACAGGACTGGACGGAAGAATATACCCAATTGGCTCTATCTCAGGGTTTTTCTGCTGTTGAGTTTGTTATCTCTTATCCTGTTGCAGACATATTAAAAATATATATATATGTGTGTACATATATATGTATGTATGCATGTATATGTGTGTGTGTGTATGATCTAATTTAGTCCTAAGTTGATATAAGGCAAGTCCTATTCATATGGCCATTTTATAGATGAGAAAATTATTGAACATCAATAGAAATGACCCCGGATGCTCCACTTTGAGCCCCTCATTTTACACATGAGGACTGGGAGCCATGAGTGGTCACAGCTGGTCCAAAAATATCCAGCAAGTTGGTAACAAGCTCAGAGATTGAGCTCAGCCCCGGGATTCTGTTCTTCTTTCCTTCCCTAATGCTCACTATGGTCTTTGTTTTTCTGACTCATAGCACTTAAAACAGATATAGAAATTGGGGAAATTAATATTTGACAATGAAAAATAGAGATAGAATGCCAAACTTCAGAAACAGTGAGGAAGGAATAAGAAATTGGAGGAACAGGCCATTTTGGAGTTCGGCAAAAGACAGGAGAGAGAAGATCCAGACAGACCCTCCTTGGAAAGGAGAAGAAACAGAGCTCATGTTCTTACTTTTGACTGCCATATTTATGATCTCCCCTTTCAGGTTCAAAAATAACCTTGATGGAGAAAATAACCATGAAAAAAAAAAACTCAACGATGGTTAAGAAATGAAATTTTTACCATTGAAAGAAATGAGAATAAATGTCAAAAGAGGTAGTATTTTCCTGATTATTAAATAACTTCTAACAAGACAGTCGGGAATAGGTAAGTGCAAGCAGTGGACTTACGATTGGGTAGAAATCAGGGATTGTGAGATGAACGTGATTTTGAAAATCAAAATAACAGAGATAGTGGGTAATTTACTCACCTAATTAAGGCTCAAGTTAAGCTCAAGCCAGTACTTGCATGATGCCTACGGTGAGTGACTGGGGTCAATCTGTGTGCTCTCCTACTCCATCCCATCATAAGGAAATACATTAAAAGAAAGAAATGGTCAGTTTCTCATCTTTCTTAATGCATCACACGGATCAGATCCAAGCACAAATCTCTCTTAAAGAGCTTGGATAAGCACCACAGGGTGCTGAGTAAAACAGACACAAAGAACCCCAAGGTGGCTTATTTAACTCACTAATTGTTAACTGGTGGGAGGTGGGCGATGGCAGGGAGTGGGAATGGGCCCGCCTTCTGCATGAATGAATTCAGCACATGGAATTCATGTTCATATTTACATTTATAGCTTACAGAATTTCTATATCATTGACCCCAAGCTGATAAACATAATTACAAAGTTCATTTTAATTTCACAGACTTGGCCAATCTCATCAGTCTCCCCATTAGGTTTTCATATTAAAAGAAAGAGAAGAAAAATGAGAAAGCATATGTTTATAGCCAAGAATAAATATAACAATAATAAAGGAAATAAAAAAGGAAAACGAATCTTGGCACAGTTACTTAAATTTTTCCACCTTTCTCATATGGATAGTTTCCAAGTTCTACCATTTCAAAGAAAACACCTCATCGAAGAACATGTAATTGCATGTTGTTTCCATTCTTTAAATGGGGGAAATGAAGCCTTTTCACATACACATCATCAGCTGTGCCCCAGGAAACCTTCCATTCTTTCCAAATTAGTTTTTGTATCATTAAACCAATCAGCATTAGGTGCTTAGGATTATTTTCTGGAATAAACCCTGAATCATTACCTATATCATGTATGTAATAAAATCAAATAATGACATCATTATTAGCACATGAGCACTGACCCTAAGTGACCAGTACCAAAAGAAATCAGGGCAGTCCTAATAAGAATCAGGCAGGATGCCTAATGAAAATCAAACAGCAAGCCTAATAAGAAACAATGTATTTTGCCTCTCTTTCAAATTCACTTTTGATTTGCTTTTCATGAGAATCCCTGTTTGAAGTGGAGCTCCCGCAGGCTAGAATTCTCAGGGCTAACTTTGAGATGAGTAACTCCCAGGTGGTTCTCTGGGCCATTTGATCTAAGACAAGAACCACTCACTCATGCAGCAAGTATTTGTTGGGCATTTACCATAACCATAGGTTTCATCGTGGCTGTTTTTTATTCAACAAACTTTTATTGAGCGCCTAGTACAAGCAGGCGAGGGTGCTAGGCTCAAAAGCAGAAAGAATAAGAGATGTCATAGACGCTACTTACAGCGTATTCATTGTATGCCAGGCACAAATACATATTCATTACTGATTAATAATTTAATATTCCCAGCACCTCCATGAGGAAGTGCATGCTTTACCCCATTTTACAAGTATAGAAAATAAGGTTCATACAGATTAACAGACTTACCTGAGGTCATACTGCTAGGGAAGGGAGAAGGTGGTGGGGAAAATTCAATCTGTCACCATCTCAAACAGTACCTTAGATTCAGCTCGAATCATTTGTGATTGCTGATATTCCACACTTTTTTGACCTACAGATGACAATTGTGTTCCCTCTCACCCAGAACAACTCAGAGTATGGTAGGGAAGAGAGAAACGTAAACAAAACACCAGAATAAAGGATGGCGTGCAGTCTGATGATCATCCATATCACCGTATGCATGCACCAGCCCTCTCCACTATCCTGTAGCCTTATCTGCAAGTCCAAATATCTTCACTTTCTGTCCCCACCTAAAATCCAGCCATGATAAGAGAGCACATAATACGCTCATCTGTGCTTGTCTTTATCTTATTCTAACTAAGACTCCAACCACCCTTGTCATAACTCTCATAGGTTAGGTACAGAAGAGGTGCAGGTTTGTCAGTATTTGCCCTGCCCAAGAACAAGATGCAAATATCTCAGACAGAAAGGACCTGGTGTGTGTCAAAGGAGACCAAGGCTAAGCACATGGAAGATACCAAATAGAATTTTTACAATATTATTTTATACAGAATGTTAAAAGCTTGATCACATGATCAGACTCGAGGTTCATGCCATTAAAAGTAATGGCAAGAACCACAGTTACTTTTGCACCAACCTAACTAAAAATGCATGAACCCTGAGGGAAAATCAGGAACTTATTTCTCTCTGAGGATGATTCCCTATGTAAGTTACATATGTAAAAATCGATAGGATTGGTTGATTAACATAATTATTGCAGAGACTTCATCTTTTGCTTTCAAGACTATCAGCCCCTTGAAAGCAAGGGCCACACCTTTTAATTCTGAATTTTTCACACATTAATTGCATATACTGAAAGTTGCTTGGTTGGTTTGAGTCTCTAATAGTATTTCTAACTACTAGAGAAATAAACCAGGTAAGAAGTTGTGCCTGTAGCCTTGATGTTTGTAATCAAAAAAGGGCTGAGTTGCAGGAAACAATGTTTTATCAGTCAACCATTAAAAATATTCCACACGGTGTTAGACCTATGCAGAGGCACAACTGACCAACATGAAATACTTCATCTCTTTGGACAACATATCCCGTAAATTATGAAAAGAAAATGGTATTTTATGAGAGCCAGGCAACCTCATTTTCTAGGCAGCACATTTCATTCGTATTGCAGTTATTAATAGGTCACTTACAGGATTCATAACTGGTGCCACTGAGTGAAGGTACCCACACATGAACAATCACCATGGCGAAGGGTAGTATATCTCAGTTCTTTCCAGAGCAGTAACTTTATCAAAACTATCACAGATGTCCTTTGAACTCCACTCTGACATTTGCTAATTGGATTTTAGGTTGTGTTCGCCAGAGTTCCTATAAGACTTTTTTTAACTTGAAAACTTTCAAAATCTCCTTTTCAACTAATGAATTTTGCCTACCGACATTAGCATTTCCTCCATGGACTATTGCATGTAAAAGTGCCTGGTGGTGCTTTTGTAACTCTCACATCAGCTAGTCTCTTGCATGAGCAAACATATTCAATATGTTTAAAATTAGAAGTTGAAGAATACACAGGATGAGATGTCACTATAAAGTGAGCTAGGACAGATAATTAAGGATTAAAATCTAAACCATTACCTCTCGTGCAAGGTAGAGCAAGAAGCATGGATGCCTCATCTCCTTAGAGAAATACAGATACAATGTATCAGATAAGGTATTCTGTAGTTTTCATTACAAAGTTAATATTTATTTTACAGCATTGAGTTTATCTTACCAACATATCTCATTCAGAAATAGAAGAATTTCTTGATTTACCACATTAAAGTAAATATTGCTGTGAGATACGTGTTAAATTTTTAATAAAAACCACCCTATCTTTGTTGGATCAAAGAAAGCTGCTTCAGCTGAGATACAAACAAAACCAAATAAAAATACATAATTTCAAATACTGAGCATCACCACACATGTTGACCAGCCTGCCCATGACAATTGCAGTTTTATGTGGCTGAGCATTTTAGAGCTTCAACTAAGTTTATTATAAGTCATAATCTCAGAGCTAAAAAATTCCAATTACCTGTACCTGTAATGCTGACCCACAGGAGAGCACTTCAGAACTGCATGTTCCTCGTGCCTGAACCATGCCCCCAAAAAGGTACAAAAGTGAAATTCAATTTAATTAGATTTACAAATATCATCCTTTGCCTGTGTGGGTATATTTGTAATACAGAAGATTTATTAGCATGGTGTGTTTTCTCTCTACAGGATAGAGTTAGATGTAAAAACTTAGTTTGTTTTCACTGATCCATATTCCTTAAGTTAGCAATAAAATTCTATTACCAAAAGCAAAATAACTGACATAGTGTTCCTGATTTTCTCCTTGTATCAAGGAGAATGACAAGTCAGCAAGCCCAGGAAAGGGAGTTCTCCCCTTTCCACCTCTTCATGAAGTGGTTCTCCAGCAGCCTGTAGTTAAGTCTCATGGAATCTCTTTCTCATCCTGAAATATGGATAGAGGGTACAGCACATGACAAAATGATCACAGAAAAGAAGATTGCTTCAAATCTTCAGGTTTAGAAGAATAAAGTCAAATCTTCAAAATTATAGCATATAAATCAAATAAGTACATTTGGGACAATATAACACCTTGGCCTGGCCTCCTCTCTACTGCTCCCTACAATAGAAAAGCACCATGACCTAAAACTACACACTTTGCCTCCAGACTACCATGCATTTGCACCTCAGCTCTGTCATTTATTAGCTGTGTGACCTTGAGGAAATTTTATAACCTCTCTGTGCCAGAATTTTCTCATCTATAAAATGGAGATAATAATCATATCTATCTCCAAGGGTTGATATAATAATTAAATAAGTTAACATTTGGTAAGCTCATAGAAAGAGTCTGGCACATAATAAATGACACTGTATAAGTTTTATTAAATAAAGTAAAATATTGGTTCTGCTGGCTCTCTTTATTTATATGACCAGAGAAATTCAAATATTGCCTCTTCCTCTAACTCCATGATTTTCTGTCCCCTTTGTCCAACTCATTAGCCTTTTAATCACAAGCAGAGATATTTTTTCTCTTAATTAAAAGAAAAGCTAACATTTTGTAAACATTCCATATGTGCCAGGCAATTATCTGTTAATTATCTCATTCAGTCCTCATAAAATCCCATGAAGTGAATGCTGTTATTATCCCCATTTGACAGATGAAGAAATGAAGGCACTGAAAAACTAGGTAAAGTGTGTATGATAACATACTTATTACGGAGCAGAACCAGGATTTGAATCCAGGCAGTGTTGAAATTTGTTTCACAGAAAGAATATATGCCATAGTACAAAAATATTCCCTAATGAATTTATGTTTTAAAGAATTATTAAAAAAGTTTTAAAAATATCCCTTCTACACCAGTCAAGCTCACTGTGTATCAGCTAACACCCAGACAACCTGCAAATCCATTAGAATGATTGATTGTTGTGTTAAAACCACTGAATTTGGGGATGGCTTCTTTTACAGTATGCTTATAGCAACAGTTCATAAATACAGGATTTGTGTGTGTGTATATATACATACGTGTGTGTGTGTATGTGTGTGTGGGGGTGTGTGGTGGTGTATATATATATATATATATATATATTTTTTTTTTTTTTTTTTTTTTTTTTGAGTGGAGTCTCCGTTCTGGTTCGCCCAGGCCTTGGAGTGCAGTGGTGGCAATCTCGGCTCAACTGCAACCTCCACCTTCCCCAGGTTCAAGCAATCTCCTGCCCTCAGCCTGCTGAATAGCTGGGATCACAGGCGCAGCCGGGCCATGCTTTTTTGTATTTTAGTAAAGACGTGTTGCCCAAGCTGGTCTCAAACTCCTGAGCTCAGGTAATCCACCCTCCTCGGCCTCCCAAAGTGCTGGGATTACAGGCATGTAATCATTTTGTATACTTTTGATAAATGAAACCAAAACCAAATTTGAAAATGTCTTGAAACAATGAAACAAAGAAATATTGAACGTCTGCATAATTTTGGTAGAGAGAGATTTTAGGCTGACTGAATGCAACATAAAGCTTTTCCTTAAAAAAAAAAATCCTTTTCCTCTTTAATGTCTAGTTCTATATTTCAGTTAACACACTTTTGTAATCAACAACAAAGTAAAACTGCATATCTTACATAAGATCCAGAATTCCATGAAGTCAAAGAAAGTGCTTTGATAAAACTGTTCATACAGGTATGCAAAGACAGTAACCAAAACAAAGTTAAACCAGTTAACAATTGGAGAGGATAAACATCAATAAGTATGATGACACAAGTGTTTCCAAAGAGACACATTCAAATGTCAAAGGCTTAAGGGATACTCTTGCAAAAACTGATAAAACTCTTGAGTAATTTTACAAAGATGACTTTTTTCGTGATTGCACTATGCAAATAAACCAAGATAGCAATTCCTCCTCCAGGGGGCAGAGCTGAGCTATCTAAGCACAAGTAGAATTCTGTCCAAAACAGGGAAAAATTTGATTCATCTTTTGATATTTAGTTGAAAATAAAATTTATATTTGGTTAAATATAAGAACAATTGTGCATATTTTTATAATTCTTAATTTTCTTTTTTAAGATAAAGCTTCATTCAAGTCATTTTTTCCTAATCTGACTTTTGCCAGGATGTGTTTTTTGTTTGTTTTTTTTTCAGGCTGGAGTGTGATGGTGTGATCTCAGCTCACTGTAGCCTCAAACTCTTGGCCTCAAGTGATCCTCCCACCTCAGCCTCTCTAGTAGCTAGGACTTTAGGTGCACGTCATGACACTTGGCTAATTTTTTTTTTTTTTTTTTTGGTAGAGATGGGGGTCTTGTTATGTTGCTCAGGCTGGTCTCGAACTCCTGGGCTCAAGCAATCTGCCCACCTCGGCCTTCCAAAGTGTTGGCCTTAGGGACATGAGCTGCTGTGCGTGACTAACCAGCATTTTTAAATGGATTAACTTTCAGAAGACTTTTTCTCTCCAGTATCAATCATCCTCAGACAATGAGGTAAGGAGAACTTTCCTACATTTCTTTGAGAGCTTCCAATAAGTAAGCCCATCTAAGTCACAAAAAGATTAAAACAAGAATAATTCTGCTATCTGGTGGCAAAACCGATAAACAACAAGAGCAACAAGGGATTGGATACCAAAGAAAGGGTCTAAGTCTTTATTACATTTCTTTAAAATGACCCAGTTTCTGATTTCAGCTAAAAAGAAACAACTTAAATTTTGTCAAAGAATTATTAACATTAGGGATAAAGGAAAGAAACTGAAAGGCTAGAATATTATTAAATACTATGTGCTATGTACTCTGGAAACCTTGCATTCCATTTAAGAATAAATTTGAATCATTAAGACCTTCCTTCACCAATCAAGAACTCTCCAAACCAATTCAATTGCCACAAAGATAAACTGGTCAATTTTCCATTGTTATATAAGTATTTCTTCTGACTTAGAACCATACAAAATGAATTTTAGAGCAGGAAGAGATCTTAAACATCATCTAGGACATTCTCATTTTACAGATGACAAGACAGAAGCCAGAGTTAAGTGACTTGTCTAAGACCATACAACCTGTCAGAGTCAATGTAGGGTCTAGAATCTATGTCTCTCAACCAAAGGCCAACAGCATTCTTCCCTTTCTGTACGCTGAGAAATAGTACTATTGTTACCAAAGAGAATTTCAACCAAAGCCCATTTCACCTCACCTGTTCTCCTCAATGAGCCTATTTCTTCCATTTGAAAAGGGGCGGAATAGATATGTCAATGGTGAGTTTCATATTGTTTTCCATACTTAACAGAAGAGTGCCTTAAACCCACAGAGCAGGGCTGCAGGGAAAGCAGTCTGTGGATTTCATCCCCCTCTCACTGCCACAGCCAGCACTCTGGTGCTGAACGCAGACTACACAATGGTTCTCAAAGTGTGGTCCCTGGACCAGCATCATTAACATCAACGAGAATGTGTTAGAAATGCACATTCTTGGGTCCTATCTCTAAACTACTGGATGAGAAACTCTGAGAGTGAGACCACTAACAATGTGTGTTTTAACAAGCCCCTTGGATAATTCTGATGCATTAAAACCTGAGAACTACTAGTGTATATAACCAATATAGTGGCTACCTAACTAGAGTCTGGTGGTGGTCCACCTGAGAGGTGGTGGCTGTGATATAGAAGTGCTGGCTTGCTTGGCAAGTGTGTTTTGTTACCTAAACTTTGAAGCACTCACACAAAACTTCCCTGACAGCAGTTGTTTCGATTTGTTAGTGGGAGCCCATTCCTGCCTTTATTCAAAATTTGGGGGATTTTTTGTTTTGTTTTGCTTTATTCTCCACAGAAAATATGTCTTCCTATCAATGCAGAAATAGATGATCAGAAGGGAGGAGAAATGTCGTAGGAGTGCAGAGACCAGTACGAAAGACATCTCTATTGCCTTCTCTTTCTCTTTTTCTACCTCCTCCACCTCTGGTTCCATCTCTGCCCTCTGAGCCATGACCATCTCTTCAACCACAATTGACTCTCTTGTCTCCATATATGCTACTTATGTGCCCCTGTTCCTTCAGCTCCCATGACCGCCACCTCTGCCCCTTTTCATTTCACTTTTTCACTGCCGTAACATCCACATTTTGGCTGCCAATTTGACTACACAGTCACTTAGCTTCAGAAGATCAAGTAATCTCATTACCTACAAGAGACTTAAGCCTAGTCAGGTCCATCTATTACAGATTAGAAGACACCCAGGTTTGAGAAAGTTAAACAAATTATTTAGTATTATTCAGCTCTTCCAATTAGATAGATAAGGTTATATTTTTTTCTCTTATGTAGATGTTTTACTTGAATCCAGCACTTTAGCACGTAAGTAGCATGTTAAAGCTTGGTTTTGTCCTTATATAGGTATTCTTCCTAGCTTAGATTCATCAACAATTTTTTATAAACCTGCCTTTTATATTTTCAACCAGGATTTATTAAGAATAGTCAGAAGCCTAAAGTACTTAGTCTACCTGAGACTTTTTTTGAGGTCGAGGTAGGTGGATAGCCTGAGGCCAGGAGTTTGAGAACAGCCTGACCAACGTGGAGAATCTCCGTCTCTACTAAAAACACAAAAATTAGCTGGGCATGGTGGCAAGCACCTGTAATCCCAGCTACTCAGGAGGTTGAGGCAGGAGAATCACTTGAACCTGGGATGTGGAGATTGCAGTGAGCCGAGATCACTCCTCTGTCTGCACTCCAGCCCAGGCAACAGAGTGAGACTCTCTGCCTCAAAAAAAAAAAAAGAAGGAAGGAAAAAAGTAAAATACTATGTCAGATACCAGTAAGCACCAAGGAGAAAATGAAGCAGGGAAGGAGAATACAGAGCGTTAGGGAAGATTACAATTTTAAGTAGGGTGGTCAAGAAAGATCATTAACAGGGGTCATTAAGATATTTTAATATCTTTGGAGGCTCTCATGTGTTTTGCTAAAACGTCAAGCATTTGTTTGACAGCACTAACCTCTTAGGTAGTTTTTGTTGAGGAGTCACTAAAAACCATTTGTTTAGCCATACATTCTGGAATTTTCTAGAATTTAATATCACACTTATTGGCTTGTACTTTCCTGAATTTGCCCTTTATTTTCTCAGCATCTGTGGTAATACCAGAGATGCCAGTAAGAAAACACAACTACTGGCATATAAAAATAGATAGAAAACATAGTGTCACTTCAGAACTGTTTCCCAACGCAGAAAAATACCATGGAAGTTACCATTTAGAAAACATGTGTTGCCCTTCTATGCTCTTATCTACTGAAAGAAAAAATATCAGTGTTTATTATTATTATAGCCAGCTTCACAATCTACTAAAAACTCAGCAATAAACTGTGAAATGGCCACATGGATAGAAGAGAAAAATTGTGGGAGGAAAACAGGCTGAACCTTTATAACATCCTTTACAGAGAACTGTATTCACCTTTTTGTCCCAGCCTCAACTAGTAAAGGCATAATTTATTTATCTGGAGCACCTCAAGTCAGATATAGTGTCTGCATTGTCTGAGAGATATCTTTTTATGCTGTTTTATGGCTTGGTTCACACAGGAACAATGAGTTCAAGTAATCTGGCCAAGGCCATATGCCGAGAGTTTCCGGTTTTGTCTATTTTAAAACAGGAGAACTTAATGGTTTCTTCTTTTTATTGCACTCACCAGAATCCGTCGTCTCTCTTTACTTCTCTGCCCGATTTTACAGAAAAAAAGAAAAAAAAAAAAAGTCTTGAAATCCTTAACTGCTTTAACTGTTTTGGTCATTTTAGTTCTTCCAAATTTGGCAGTAACACAAATTGCTTGACATCTAATATCATTTAGTCACTGTAAAATGTTCACAAAAATGAGGCATCATTGTTTCCAGAAAAAAAAAAAAAGCGGGCGGTGGGAGGGAATGCTGTGGGGATGCTTGGTAAAACAAAAAAAAAGTCCTGTAGAATAAACAGTATTTTTGAGTCAGATTTCCCAGGGATTTATGCAAAATTTGATGATGTAGCTTTGTTTGGAGAAGATTTCTGGTGATGAGCCAAAAAACTTCAAACTGTGCTGGCTTCTGTGCAATCTTATTTTTTGCTTTCTTTCTATTTAGCGATTTTTCAAAATGACTGCTTCTGACTCCTAATTGTCTAATTGTCTTACTACACCAAATTAGAACCTTACTTCTATAGTTCTTTCTCCAGTCCAAAATTCTCTCCTTTATTTTTTCCTGGTTTTTTAGAACTAGTCCTGGATTCAAACCCTGTCTTCTTTAGTTATGTGCTGGGTGCCGTGTGTGACATGAGCCAGTTATTTACCTCTCTGAAACTTACTTTCTGCTAAAATAGCCACAAATAGTACAAAAACTCTTTGGATGGGTTATTTTGAGAATCAGATAATAAATATGATATTACTGACAGTAATTGTTAAATCAATGTTAGTTTCTTTCTCACCAAAAATTTGCCTCATTTGCTTAAAACAATGTTTCCTGTTACAAAAGTATTATGAGATAATTGTCAGAAATCTAGAAAATAGAAATAAGTAAAATGAATAAAATTTAAATTATTCATATTCCTAATAACCAAAGATAATCAGGTTAACAAAATTGGGTGTATCTTCCCAATCTTTTCTTCTACAGGTACATATAGTACTTACTTTTTTATTATCACTACCTTGACTCATTATTAAAGTATAACATACATACAAAAAGTGAATAAAGCAATGACTTTTCACAGTGAACACACCCAATATCACTAGTTTTTGATGTGCTTTTGGACTTAATGCATGGGGCCCATGATGGTGTAGCAGAGGGTTGGAGCCAGGCTCTGAAGCCATACTGCCTGAGGTTGAATACTGTCCAGCAATTTCCTAGTGATGTGACCCAGGATACATTATTTAACTGTTCTAGGTCTCCGTTACCTCATCTGTTGAATAATCATCGTTTCCCCCATTACGAAGATTAAATGAGTTAATATAAATAATTTCCTTAAAATAATGTGAGACATATAGCACACATCCAATAGGGAGAGCAATTATTCATATTGTGCAATATCTGGAGAACTTTTTCTCTCACAATAATTAAACTTTCCCTCATGTACATGAGAGTCATTTTTTTTTTCTTTAGGAATTTGGTTAGCTCCCTAAATATCTTCTCTGCTTTCCTTATTTGCAATTAGCTAAATGGAAAGCAAATCGTGATCTCACGATAAGCCTCACGTTTACATTTGAGATCAGACGCCCTCACCCGGTACAAAGACCTCAAAGCACCCCCAAATACACCCTAACCCATCTTTCCAAGCATAAATCCTTTTGTTGCCTTCTATAAGCGCTCCTAAATCAAGTTGCTCACTTGCCTTTAAATACATCTTGTTCTTTTCCATCTCTGGCTGTTGGGGCTTCCATCTCCCTGCCTCCTGGAAATGCCTTTTTCTATCATGTTTTCCAAACTCCCCACATCCCTTTAGGTAGAGCTTCCTCTCGCCTCTGAATTTAGTATTGCCCCCAGTTGGCAATCACCATGCACTGCCATATTAATATCGTAGCAGTTCACATGTGTATTTGGCACTTATAAAACACCTTCACATACAGAGTCTCTTTTGATCTGGCCGACAATCTAATGGGATAAATAAAGCTGTGATTATTATCCTCACTTTAGCATCAAGGAAACTGACTCTTTGTCATGAAAACATATCCAGCCCCCGCCTAGAATGAAAGTTCCTCCAGACTGAAGACATTATATTTCTCTTCGTTTTCTTGACCACAAGACATATTTACTCAGGAACTGATCACCTCCTACCCAAATAATTGTTATCAATACAAATAGCAAATTTTTGTGCCTTCTGCATATCTCTGGGCTAAACACATATGGTTATCATTTATTTATTTAACAAGATGTTAAATGTCTACTATGTGCCAAGCACCGCATTCCATCTGTGTGTGTTAGGGGCTTGTTTGTGTGCCTGTCTTCCGGTTATGTGAAAGAGTACTGGATTACATGCTAAAAGAACCAAATTCAACTACTACCTCTCTGACATACATACATGCAGACTTCCCTTGTTCATTTCTGGACCTCAATTTTCTCATCTACAATAGGAAGATAATAATCTCTGATCTGACTACATTGCAAGATTATTATGAAGATTATTATTATTATGAAGATTAAGGTGTGCAAGTGCTTCAAACACTTTATAAAATATAATAGTATCAATGTTATGCATTTGTTATGACATGGTCCAAAAATCCAGTTAAGAAGAAATGTACATAAGAAGACAAGTTACAACATAAAATGGCCTGTGCAAATGTTTAATAACTTAGAGTGGTGGAAGGTGTAAATATATAACAACTTGGAAAATGAGAAGGTAACACTGTGCCTCTAAATTCGGAAGATTAAAACATTTTTCCAAATCTTAGTTTGTCCTCTATTTTATTAATGTTTAAATCATGAAAATATTAATTATTCTTGTGGGAATTAACTGTCAACCAGAAATAAGATTGTCTATTTGGATTTTTTAAATGTTTCTAATACCCTGTATTACTGTGGCAGTACTTCACCCAGGCTCATTTCATTCTTCTACACCTATTCCAATGGAATTGCAAGAGTTATTGCCCCCCCGGACTTCCGAGGTGGAAAGAATAGAAGAAAATGTAAGGAAGCTGCTCTTTGATCTCCGCGTACATCAATTACAGGTAATAAATCCCCCAGCAGTTGAAGCTAAGACAGAATCTCAAAAGCACATGGACTTTTCCTATTAGAAAATATAAACCAAATAGTGACTATTTGTTGTTTAGATTTATTTTGTGAGTAATGTAACTGAAGAAACAACCCAGCATTGAAGGATGTATCATTTTTAATCTCAGCACTTTTAGCTACTGCCAACACCAGATAGAGTATCTTATTGCAATAATTCAAGGATTTCTCTATTAGTTTCTCTAAGCCCTTAAAGCAAATGAAGCTCTTATGATATAAAACACCTTCTTTCTCTATTTTTTTTCTCAGCTCTCAAGCCTAAATGCATTTCAGGGTAGAATTTTAAATGAACTAGATAAATGAAATTCTATCTAACTGTATTAATTTTGACACTCTTTTATGATTCTTTTAAAAGAACATAGAAACAAATTGCAGCTCGGGCTGCTGTACAGTCATGATGAATAGCATGCTACAAATAATTTTTTTTTCAAACTTTTGAAAGAACAATTTAGATTTTTAATCTCTTAGGTGGGTTTACAAACACCCTATGTCGATAACTGACCAAGGAGCTATGAATGAGGTTTCTTAAACAAAGAAAAGCATTCGTCTACTAAAGGAAGCATTTTCATACTTTTTCTCCCTATTGTTTAACCTTTTGTTCCCATCACAAATATCTACACGTAGTTTTATCTCTGACCTTGAGGGACTGTGTAGTTTTATCGAGGCTTCCTTTTAGATCATAGATGACCTTCAGCTGGTATCATTGAGCTCTGACCTGCCTCAGTGATCTGCTCACACAAAATACATATGCTGAGCAGTGCTGGTGTGTGCAGTAGGGGTAAGTGAATTATTTACAAAAATTTGAGTTGACACCTTTTATCAAATGTGGAAAGATGAAGACAAAACAGCTGCTATTGCTGTCGTAAGCAATCTGCTGGTGATTGAATAAAAGTGTCAAGAAAATGGCTGCTTGATGGCCTTTTGTTCTCCCTCATCCAGCTTGATGTTAGTTTGAGCTGTCAGTTAGGAATCACGGCAGTGTGATTTATCAATAGACTGAGTGACCTTCTATTTTAGCTTGTGATAGAACTAGAAGACAGCACCCTCTACTGCGAATACACAGCACTTCCTCTTAGTGTGCCATTAGTCCGAGTGGTTGGTTTGCACTTGCTAGAAGCAACTTATCCTTATGATAATTATGGCTTTTAAATTTTTGTCCTGTTTCAATTGCCTCTACACATTTATTAAAAATTAGTAAAATCCAAAAAAACTTCAAGCATATTTCTATACCTTCCAGCAAACTAATTTAGAAAATCAGTATTTGAGATAAAATGCTTCCTCCTCGCTAATTAAACTGCAGAATAAGGAAACATTATCTTTGATAGCAAACTGAAGCTTTAAACAGTGTTTAGATTATATTGATATTAATAACCCATTTGCATTAACTCAAATTGTTTTATAGTCTCTATATAAAGAAGGATTTAGACTTGTTTTTTTGCCATAATATTGTGGACTCCTCAGGGAAAGATATTATTACCAATCAGAGCTTTGTGGATCCTTGAGTGATATGAAATCATAGTGGACCAAAATCTTATAAATGACCATTTCTTCTGCCATCATGTAGAATATCATTATGCATTTTTAAAGTAGGCTTTTTTGTTTAATAGATATTTATTTGATCCCAACCTCAAATAAGGTGAAAGTAGATTATGAGAAAAAGAATATTATAGCAGCTATTGAAAAGGAAGTATTGAACATATTTAAATGAATTAAAACAGTCTTGTCTGATTTCCAATAGCACATAATCTTTTAATGTTCAGATCTAATTTGCTACAGTGTGTAGCAAATTTTACTTCTTTAAAAAACTGTTTATATATTTACATACACGCTATTTCACATGCAGTTTATTTAACATTTCATAGTAACTTTGTATTTTAACTTCTCATCTTATATTTTTAAATTAAATGTGAAAATCGCTGTTAGTATTATTTTGTTGGCTGTAAAACACACTTAACTACTTAAATATACAATATGGGACCATGTCTTTCTCCAGTCTGTCTGAGATGTAGTTTGCATTGCACTATAGATTAGAGCACACCAGGTTAGGAGTATATAAAAATACATACTTAACTAGTTCACAAAATTTTCACTTTGTATTCAATGCCTTTCCTTCCCTGATTCAATTCAGACCATTAGGTATTTACCTCATTCTCACTTAAATCCACAGAAGCACTACAAACAGATCCAAACTTAGGGTTCAGACCTCAATTCCTCACCCGAGCTTTGACTTTTTCTTTTCCACCCTGATATACATACACACCGTGACTTGTTCATAAAAGCTCTGCAGCAAAGTTGAATAATATGTAAATTTTATGTTGTAATGAATTAGGTCCTAAGATCTCTAAAGGTCAGACACCTGGTATAATACATCACATTCTTTAATATCAACTACAAAATAACTGTAATAAATTTTTCCAACACCACATCCTCACACACTGTTACCCACAAGGAAGCACCAAAGGAAATGTGTCATTTGTCAAAACATGCAGAAAAACTGGCATGTGTACAAGTCACTTTAAAAGTAATGCTCAGGTTAGAAATAGTTTTCCAAATGACTGTTTTGTGGTTAAACAAAGAAAAACACATTAATACTTAACTAAAATTATCTCCTGATACACAAAAAGAAAAATAAATACATAACAATCTGGGATATACGATAAAATGGTTTTAATTAGTTACAGAATAATGTATAATTCACAGGCAAAGAGCCTTATTTGATTATCCTTAAGGAAAAATTTAACAGGCATGGAAATTTAAGCATGGATGTTTGAGTGAGCTATTATAAAAATGTATAGCTATCTGAGTTATAGAAATTTGATAGTTGCTATTAAAATAAAAATATTTATTTCTTTTATAATGCTATTTGCAAGCTTTAATTACAAGTCTCTATTATAAGAACATGTCTATTATCAAGAGAAGGAAAAAAGATTTACCTGCAAATAAAGCAGACTTTGGGGATTAAAAAAAATACAAACTCACATCACTTCATATTCTCATTCCCATCCACACCATGTCTGTATTCTCCAGTAGTGAATTTGGTTAACTTAAGATACAAGTGAAATGGGTGTGTATGCAGAAATATCCCACTAGGATTTCTAGAGTGGATCCAGCTAGGTCTCTGATACGTTATTTTTAATGTTATTTAAGGTATGTGCTTAAAATATACATTGTAAGTGATTATTTTACATATACCATCTGGTTTGACAATAAGTTTTTTGATAGGGATTAAAACTGTATTTGCAAAACCACTGAATATATTTATCAATTTAAATAATATATGTGCTTTAAACTTAAATATGCTTAGGGAAAGACTGTGACCACTTTAACAACCAGTTTCATTTTTTCCATTATATTCAATAATGGTTTTGTTAGCATGTACATATGGTATCAGTCAATAGTCACAAAATGAACTGGAAATGTTGTCAAGATCATTAACAGGCACCCTATAAGTTAAAAAAAAAAAAAATGAAACCAGCAGTTTTAGTATTTGAAAGTTCTGGAAAATTGCCAAAATCCCACCCTTTTTAGTGCATATACATAAAGTCAGCCAAAATATTCATAACCTTTATTGCCGAATCTAAAATGGACTTTCTGAGCTGGGGCAAATGTGTTGGCATGAACTCTCCCAACAAACAGCTGAACACCTGTTTTCTTGCTCCAAACAAACCCAAGGTAAATCTCATTAGACAAACTGAAGAAAGTAAAGAGATCAAGAGCGAACCTTCCAGTGTTTTAATTAATTTGTTCAAAATGGGCAAAGAACAAAGGAGCAATCTAAGGAAAAGAAACATATAGTAATCACAGGAAGGCAATTTAAAGTACATTGACCCCCCAAAGACGTTTTAGACCATAACACATAATGCTCATGAAGCTGTAGTAAGAAGGACCTGCTCATACTCCGCTGGTAGAAGTATACATTTCTTTACCTTTCTGGAAAATGATTTAGTAGGAGGTATCTGCTAGGCAATTTGTCAGTAAGACCCATTCATTCTTTCATTCAACAAAGCATTAAGTGCTTGATTTGTGCCTGACAGTGAAGAAAACAGGCAAAAACTCCTGCCCTCATGGAGCTGATATTCTGATGAAGAAATGCAGACAATTAACAAGTAAATAATTAAATAGCCTGCATGTCAGATGTTGGTAAGAGGTATGGAGAAATTATTTGTATTTGCAGGGGAGGTGGCATAGATGTCTGGCTACTTCAAGTAGAATGATTAAGGGTAGAATCAACCAAAAAGGTGTAATCTGAGCAAAGACTAGAAAGAAGTGAAGGTTATTGAGGCGAGGAGCCCCAGCTATGGTTGATCTCAGAACCCTACCTAGACTATACTCCATGCAATCAGCTGGGCATATTGCTAGTCAGCATTGTCAGGGAGACCCCCAACCAGTATGCTTTCTGCTCTGATGACCATATGGCAGATCTGCTACCTTAAATGTCCCTCTACTAGGGAACCCAATCCCACCTCAGTGGGGCAGGCATCCTGCCCCGGGGATGTCCAACCCTTGATGAGCAGTCCTCAGTGCTAACAGGTAGCCAGGCCACAAGGGTGGGGCAGACAGCAGGACATAGATAGCCATTTGTAAGCCTCTGGGCAGAGGGAGCCCTGCCCACGATGACATCCCCATGAGACTGCAACCTGTACTCACCCGTCCTATCATGGTTCTAGTGCTCTCGGAAAAAACTCACATTAGTGCCCTTCATCTATCCTAGTGAATTAAGCAGGAATCAAAACCAAATATGTTTGAAGTTATTAATCAGTTATTTATACTGTAATAGAAATATTCAGTGAAAAGGCAGGATTGCAATTTGTATTTATAATTTTTACATATATGGATATGCATGGAAAACAGATACAATAGAATGACACTAATGTTATGAAGCACGGGGGTCAGCAAACTATGGCCCAAGGCACCAAATCTGACCCAGTGTCTGTTTTTGTGCATAAAGTTTTATTGAAAGACAGCCCATTCATGTAACTGCTTTCACGCAACCACAGAGTTGAATCGTTGCAGCAGAGACCATATGGCTTACCAAGTCTAAAATACTATCTGGTGTCAAAAAAAGCTTGCAGGTCCCTGGTCTGTAGATTTGGATTACAGACGTTTTAATTTCCTCCCTATGTCTCTGTCTTCTCTGTCTTTTCTGCAGATAAAAATATATGGTGGTTATAGTCAGAAACAAAAGATATATAAATAATTTTGTTCATTTCCATTGTTCTGGGAATATGCTATTAAAGAATGAATGGTTACTACCAAATCCAGTTTGGTCATCATCCATAGTTAAATAGCTCATAATGGGGGCTATAAAATTACCATTTATGTCACAAACATTTGTTGTTAGCATTACTATGTTTCAGGCACTGCTCTAAGTGCCTTACAACTGTAAACTCATCCAATCCTCATAACAATTCTATGAGATAGAAATTATTATTGTCCTCACTCACAGATGAGGAAACTGAAAAACAGGGGAGTTAAATAATTCACCCCTGGACACAGAACACATGCCCATTCATTGGAGCCAGTGTTCAAATCCAAGCTGTCTGGAGCCAAGTCTACACCATGCCTTGTGACTGTTTAATTCTTGCATCACTTTCTTACAAGGAAGATGTTGTTTAGGGTAAAAATTAGTTTTCTCAAGTTAATAGCTAAAGTTCAAAACTTTTGCAGAGGCTGAAAGGGGAAGAGGTGGGTGGGAGAGAGAACAGAAGGAAGAATGCAGGATATTAAATTTTCATAGTTCAGACTTTTTTTTTTTTTTGAGAAGGAGTTTCGCTCTTGTTGCCCAGGCTGGAGTGCAATGGCACGATCTCAGCTCACGGCAACTTCTGCCTCCCGGGTTCAAACTATTCTCCTGCCTCATACTCCCAAGTAGCTGGGATTACAGGCATGCACAACCACGCCTGGCTAATTTTGTATTTTTAGTAGAGATGGGGTTTCTCCATGTTGGTCAGGCTAGTCTCGAACTCCCGACCTCAGCTGATCCACCTGCCTCAGCCTTCCAAAGTGCTGGGATTACAGGCGTAAGCCACCACGCCCAGCCAGTTCAGACTATTTTTAAGATAGGTCACGAAAAGGAGTCTGCTAAGTGTTCCCTAAAGAAAAAGAACCAATAGGATATGTGTGGAGAGACAGAGAGAGAGAGAGATACAGAGGGGGGAAAAAAATGAAGGAATTGACTCATATAATTATGGAGACTGTCAAGTCTGAATTCTACAGGGTAGGCCAGCAGACTGGAAACCCAGGGAAAGGCTGATGCAGCTTGAATCCAAAGGCAGTCTGGAGGCAAAATTGCTTCTTTTTCCAGTGACCTCAGGCTTTTTCTCTTAAGGCCTTCAATTGATTGGACAAGGCCCACCACATGGTGCAGGGAAGTCTGCTTAGTAAAGTCTATTGACTTATGTGTTAATTTCATGTAAAAAAACACCTTCACAGCAACACCTAGACTGATGTTCGACCAAATATCTGCCTGCCATGACCTAGCTAAGTTTATACAAAAGTAACCATCACATCTGGGTAAACAAACTGGAGAAAGGGAAAGAAAAGAAAGAGGACAAAGGCAGACAGCTGTAGTGCAATGTGGGATGCAGGAAAGAAACACATACTCCTCTTCCCTCAAGGAGTCTACAGTCTATTCGGAGGAACAGACAAGCTGGCAGGAAAGGTACAGCTGTAGGTGGGCTCATGCCGTGACTCTAAACTGGGATGTGGACACATCTGAGTATAGGTAGTCAGTGGGTGGACAGGCAGCCTGGGGAATTGGCTTGAGGGTGTAGCTTAGAGGTGAGGGGAGATGGTGGGTGGGGGAGAAGTTGGGAAGAGCAACAAGGAGGCCATAATCTAATCCCTGATCTTGTGCTGCAGGCAAAAGCAGAAAGCCCTGTCTCCAGAAGGCATTCCATGACCCTCCACAGCACTAGCCATGCCACTTTGGTGAACAGAGGTCCGTGTCATGCAGAAGAGGAACCCGGGGGGGCCTTGCTTCAGCTCCCACGGTGAAGATTCCGAAGACCTAAACCACTTTTAGGTCTTAAGGGCTTGTAGCTTAGGGAGGTTTAGGAAACAATACTCACTGCATTCTCACAGTATTACCAGTGGGGTCTCAAATGAGTGTCAAATAGGGGTTTAAGCAACAGACATGACTGAGATCAGATGGGAGGTTACTGAACATGAACACATGTCAGACTTACCTGGAAAATGTCCACAACAACTGATGAGCCTGTATGGAGTTTATTAGGGATTTGGGGTTGGTTTAATGCTCCTATCACCCCATTAGTACACATAGGCTTAGAAAACTTTGGTGATAGAGCACTCTGTGATACCTGTTTTTGTTTTGTCTTATTTTGTTTTGTTGTGGAGGTTTTGTTTGTTTGGTTGGTTTTGGGTTTTTTTGAGTCAAGGTCTTGCTCTGTCACCCAGGATAGAGTGCAGTGGCATAATCATGGCTCACTGCAGCCTCAAACTCTTGGGCTCGAGTAATCTTCCCACTTCAGCCTCCTGAGTAGCCAAGACTGCAGATGTGTGCCACCACTCTCAGCTAATTATTTTATTTTTTTGTAGAGACAGGGTCTTGCTATGTTGCCCAGGCTGGTCTCAAACTCTTGGTTGCAAGTAGTCCTCCAATCTCAGCTCCTTGCAATTACAGGCGTGAGCTACCACACCTGACCTGTGATGCCTGTTTTGATGAACTCATGCTCAGTGTGGAGCAGAGGCAAGGTGCCCTGAGAGGCCTTTGGAGTTTGGACAACTGCATGTAATTCTGGGGAACTTGAGCATGGAACATGCAGGGGAGTAAAGGCTGAGTGACAATCATTGCTTTTCTGGGTTTGTAGACCTTTTCAGATTGAGTTTTTGTGTTAGTCCGTTTTCACACTGCTGATAAAAACATATCTGAGGCTGGACAATTTATAAAAGAAAGAGGTTTATTGGACTTACAGTTCCATGTGGCTGGGGAAGCCTCGCGATCATGGCAGAAGGCAAGGAGAAGCAAGTCACATCTTACGTGGATGATGGCAGGCAAAGAGAGAGCTTGTGCAGGGGAACTCCTCCTTTTAAAACTAACAGATCTCGTGAGACTTATTCACTATCACGAGTACGGCGTGGGAAAGACTTGCTGCCATAATTCAATTACCTCCCACCAGGACCCTGCCACAACACATGGGAATTCAAGATGAGATCTAGATGGGGACACAGCCAAACCATATCCGTCTTTTTCAGATTGAATCAATGAACTACAATGATTCTTCCTTCCCTCTCCTTCCACCCACTACTCTCCCTATCCCGTCACTGCAAATTTGTATTCCTTAATGTTCGTCCTACTCCCAGAGAAAATTTCTGTATTCATTTGCAGATCAGTAATTACCAAATGTGTTTGATTGGAAACAAAAGTAGAATGTAAACACCATGTTGGTCAGGCTGGTCTCGAACTCCTGACCTCAGGTGATCCGCCCACCTCGGCCTCCCAAAGTGCTGGGATTAAAGGTGTGTGCATCAGGGCAGGGATTTGTTTTCTGTTGCTCACTATTTTACTCCCGGTTCTTGACAGAGAGTAGGCAGACAAGATATGTTGCGAAGACAAAAGAAAATAAAAGTGAGCTCAGTCTCCTTTTATGTTGGATGTCAGTAACTACTTATCACACAGAGGGAAGCCCAGAAGATGTAAAATTGCTTATCAGAGTGCCTCGCACATGGTAAGGTATCAGCAAATGCCAGCTGTTTTACTTATATAAAGAAAAGAAAATCCAGAAAAAATATTAAGTTGCTAAGAATGTAGTAGGGGCCAGATTATGAGGGGTCTCTGTATTAAGATGTTTAAATTTTATCCAAAGGCATAAAGTATTACTTTCAGAGAACTTTAAGCAAAGGAATACATGGTATGAGTTACATTTTAAGGTGACTTTTCTTGTAGCAATATGAAGACCAAACTGAAGTGGAATTTTGAAAAGTCAGGACAATAGAAAGACAGCAGATTGGAGAGGTATTGGGGAGGTAAAATCAGCAGGCATTGTTAAGCAATTCAAGGAAAAGAAGAAAAAAGGCTCAGTGAGAGAAAACACAGCATGAGCACTTTAGGCTTAAGAGAGAATTTCCAGGAGGCTGAGGCAGGAGAATCGCTTGAGCCCAGGTGGTGGAGGTTGCAGTGAATCGAGATCGCACCACTGCACTCCAGCCTGGACAACAGAGTGAGACTCCATCTCCAGAGAAAAAAGAGAAAGAGAATTTCCACAAATATATAAACGGTGTACCAAGAAAGCTCATGCAATCTTCTTTCCTAAAGTTGTCTAAAAGTGAGATGAAGCCCTCTTTCTTTGGTACCTGAAGGCTTGGGCTTGATCCAAAGTTGATCCACTCTTTTGATGCTATGATTTCAACAAAAAAATCAAAAAGCAGGTATAACAGTGTATAGAAATAATGCATAGTATTTGTGAGGCTTTAATGATATACACATTTTGTCTTTACATCTCCATATATTGTTCTTATTTACTTACAGAACTTTTCCCATTCACCTTTAAGTATGCTATCATTCTCTGCCTGTGATTTCTTTCCAATCATGTTCTCATTATATCTCATCACTTTACAACAATGACATTGCTGCACAGTGACTTCATTACTGTAAAGAAACAATATGAGTTTACAGCTGAAAAAATATATGATTAAAAGCATAAATTATGGCTGCTGTCAAGAAAACAGACATTAACACTGAAACTTAGAACATAATGCAGAAATAGGTTAGGTTCATGCTACCTGAAATCATTGTGAACCTTGAATGTTTTGTTTACAAATAACTCATCCAAAAGTTATTTCATCTTTTTAAACAATGAAACTGGGTGAATCACCCTATATTGCCTTTTTTCAGGTCTTTTCTCCTCCTAATACATGCCACACTGATATTAAAATATGTTATGAGAATTATTGAAAGAGATTTTAGTATAAACTAGCTTGCATAAAAAACCAAAGCAATTATAAATACATACACTAATAGAAGTCTTTAACCTTGTAAAAAGTCCAAGGAAACTTATCCAACATCTAAAAAATATGATGTTTTAACTGCCATCTGCTAGGTAAAATTACAACCATATCAACTTTTTAATTGGGTACAATTTTAGTCCTGAGAATCTCTTAACAGACATGTTTTTGCCTGGAATGATGGGCCTCAGAGACAGAGATCCAGGAGAGAGCTGTGTACAAATAGAGGGTGCTTGGCCATTTTATTGGGGATATTGGAGTAGAAATCTATAATTAATTCAAGGAGCTAGAATAGATGAATTCAAAGATTACCTATCACTTACAGATTTCCAAATCTATAGAAAACACACACACATACACACCCTGAAAACACCAACACTCCAAAATAACCTTCCTTCCCAAAACTTCAATGTTTTTTTCTGTGTGTATGTGTGTGTTTGTATCTATATCTACATATCTATATTTAGGTAGATACATGTAGGGACATACATATCTATATGACTTCTAGATTCTTGAGTACTTTAATTATACATCTATATGTATAAATAGATATACATATAATAAAATTATGCACACTGACTCATCAATGTTTCAGAGCTTTTATCTACATATAATCCTATAGAAAAATAAAATTATATAAAGAAAATGTATCTAAGAGCATGTATTCCTAAATATATTAGCAAGCTCAAGTCTCCTCTGCTCTCTGAGAACTGCAGTAGGACAATCACTCTGGTGTGGTTCCAATACAAGAAAACACAACATTTTCCATTGTTTTCTTTTTATTTGTATATAGTAATCTACTACATATTTCCTAATTATTAGCGATTTTTGCAGACAGAAAACTAAGAGGATCATGCCTATCAGATACAAAGAAATATTTTCCTAATATCAAATACAGACTATTGTTCCTATATTTCATTATTTCACTGCTAAAGGATCTGCATATGTGATAAACAAGCAGACTCTTTGAAGAGTGATTTGTCATGTTTACCAAAACGTGAGGTCTAATTTCTGTTAAAATATTTTCAATATTTTAATGAATTTTAATAAAGGTTTATCAGGCGCTTGTTATGGTGCAGAACTTTTATTAAATTCTGTGATCCATAAAACGTTTTTTTGAATGACACATAGTTTAGTTTTCATTTAGAGGCTATAAAAGTGTTCACAAAAGTTATGTTGAAAAAAAGTGATTGAAAGTGCTAAAACACTGTACAGAATATAAAATCCTTTCATAGACTTTTTATGACACATGAAACATGAGTCTTAAAGGTTTAATGTTACTGACTTTTATACAAGGCTTTTTAATTCTTGATTCCAGTTATGGTTCTGCAAATGAACTGTGACATTAAAAGGAATCAGGCTGGAACTGCCTGGGCTCACTTTCTAGATGAGCTCTGACTGGCCATGAGGGGTTTGCTCTAGGACCCACCACCCACAACTGGTTAACACCCACTTGCTTTTGTGGAGCAGAGGAGTGAGTCTGCTTAACAGATTCCCTCCTACCTAAATTCAGTATTAATGTTGGGGAGGGCTCATAGGTTACTATTAGCAAATATGAAGTGTGAAGGATGACCATGTCTTGATCCTTGTTTCTTTAATTCTGTACACTATTTACTGCTATCATTGTAATGTTGTCTTGGTGAAATATGGAACCGATATTGCTGTCTGTCCCGTTATAATAATGAATAGAAATTAAGTCTGGCTCTACCTTTGGGAGTTTCAAGTCAAGGTACTGACTGGTCCAGTACAGAAGACAAATTTACCATGTTCTGTTCATTTAAAGCGTTGTATTCAACCAAATGAAGTTGCCATTTTTGTAGTTAAAACAATTAAAACCTTCAATTTCTTATGACTCACCTTAATTTTCCAACACTAAAAAACTACTGTTTCAAAAGCCACAGTGGTGGTTTGTGTTAAGAGAAGAATAGAACAATATGCGATGAATCAAATCACTATAAGAAGTTCATTTTGATCATTTAGATTAGATTTCAGAATAATATGCTTGACTTAAATTATCTGGAGTAGGAACTCAACATAACCCATCATCTTGTATATATAGACACCATCCTTGTTGGTTAATTTCCTAAAGGAATCACAGAAACCCCCAGGTTCTATCTGTTGATATTGTACTGTAAAAGTCACTTAGGCAAGAGCTTGAATATATCGAAAAGAATGAAAAAAGTATGGTATTGAATAAGTCCATACCATAGAAACTCCAGACAGCAATAGTAGTTCTACAGTTCACCAAAACAAGATTGCAATGATAGAAGTAAACAGTGTTGATCATGAAGGAAACAAGGATCAAGGCATGGTAATCCTTCACACTTTGTATTTGCTAATAGTAATCTATGTGCCCTCCCCAAAATCAATCATCAACGGTCTACACTAAAAGACTGAAATAAAATATCTGTGCCATATATGTTATTCATTATTCATCTGTTTGTTTTGATTTTTCCCTTTCTTATTTCAGAATTATTTTAATATGAAAAGGACTAGACATTGGATTTCTCAAAATGAGTCATAACTTAATATCCTGAATGTAACCAAAAGAATGATCAAATATAATAAAAATTTCTACTTCTTTGTAATCCGTGATGTTTCTAATACGAAGCATGTGATTCTAATTTAGCAAAATTTATTAAATAATTTCTTTCTCTCTACATCTTAGCAATAGACATTTAAAACCAAAGGCTTACACATTTTATAATACTTTTAGTGTACTTCAAAATTATTGAAAGACATATTTTGATACATTACTATATAGTGCATTAAAGACCTATTTTTTCATTAACTTACATGATTTTATGTATTATCCATTTGTAGCCCAGTTTATTATATATACTGTGTCTGTAAGATATTAAAACTGCATTTCAGCTAGAATATTCTGCATTAAGACTATACCTTTAGACAGATTTGCTGTTCTCTCATGTATTCTAAATTAATACACGTTTACTAAATTGCCAAATGATTTCTATACTATATGATCTTTGAATATTCCTTTCTGTCTATTGCCCTAAAGATGCACAATACAAAATTCAAAATCCTTAGTCCACTAAAGCCAAGAGCTAACAAACAAACATCCTTCCTGACACTCAAGAAACCATAAGAAAGCTGTCCAGAGGGAGAGAAGCTTCTGAGGTATGTGGATAGAACTTTAAGCAAGCCAAAGGGAGCAGGGCAGAGACTTTACAAGTTTCAGACATATTAAAGACATTTTTAGAGCCATCAAACATTGCCAATTTAGAAATGAAAAGAATAAGCTAAATAAATTAAAAGTTAACTTTTGAAAACAGTTTCCAAACAGATGATATTTTCTCAAAATCCTATTTTAATCATTCAGTAGCTATTGTATATATTTCTTCTTTTAGGATATTTTTATATGGCTACTGTTTGCTGTCACTGGATTTTAAAATTATGATAGGGTGGCTCCAAGAGACCTGTGTTACTTTCAACTGGAGGCAGCAAGAGCAAATATGTGATCCTATGTGGCCATTCCCCATCAGCAGTTGTTTAGAAGCCACAGTTGATATGGCAGAGCTAACCAATGGAAGAACTCTGGTTCCTTGGGCCACTGCATGGCAAAGAACTGCTCAGAAGAGTCACCTGACCTGCTTTGCAATTTGCATGAGAAAGAAATAAACCCTGTTATATGAAATCACTAATAGTTCAGGATTCGTTTCTGCTACAAAGCCTAGTTTATCTTGACAATACTCTCATACAAGCTAGATAACCATCTTCAATTTCTTCCTCTTATTCACTCACTACATCACATCAGTCCACACATGCACTTAGCTTCTCTAACTACTGAGCTAAGTTCAACTATTGCTATTATAAACCTGGATAACATAGCAAGACCCCACTGCTACAAATAATTAAAAATTAGCCAGGCATGGAGGTACACGCCTCTAGTCCTAGCTACTTGGGAGGCTGAGGTGGAAGGATCACCTGAGCTAAGGAGTTTAAGGCTGCAGTGAGCTATGATCATGCCACTGACCTCCAAGAGAAAGACTGTGTCTCAAAAAATATACTTTATTTTAATTTTTAAGAAATTGTCTTTATTTCTAAGTTGCTATTATAATACTGAGACCTGTTATAATAGCCTCCTAATTGGTTCTCTGCTTGCAGACATCTCTTGCCCTCCATTACCCTCCATATCAATCCCTCTAAGTGTCAACTAGGTTATCCTTCTAAAGTTCAAAACTAATTGAGCCATTCACCTGCTTAAAAACATTCCTGAGTTTACCTTTCTACCTCATTTCCTACAACATTGCCTTTTGTGCTCACCATGGAAAACTCCTCATCTTCCACAAACACCCCAAACTTTTCACACTTCTCTGGTTAGTGTCTACTCCCTCTAAACTGATGGCCCACCTCACTCTCCCTTTTCAGCTTGGCAGCCTCCCACGATAAAGCACTTGTTGGCACAAATCGGTGGAATGAATCACACCTTCTGCTCATGCTCTGCAAATCGTTCTGCTATAACAGTAGTAATAACTAATATTTATTGAAGACTTACTTTTTATCAGGCACTTAAACACTTTCTACATAGATTGTTCCATTTAATTCTCACAAAAAGCCTATGAGGTGGCTGTTACTATTATGCCCATTTTACAAATGAGGAAACTAAGGATTGGACTGAGTAGCCAACCCATGTTTTTACACAGCTAGTAGGTGATAGAACCGGCATAAGAACTTATCTCAGTTGGACACATGAATATCAGATTTATGCACTTAACCACTATGCTTCTTGGTCCCCATTCAAGACCAAAATGTCTTGGCCCAGTACACCGCCTCCAATCTCTTTTCCTACCTTTCCTCCCGTATACCCAGTAACTTAGCTGTATTAAGCATTCACGTGCTTAGCATATTATTTCCTCATCCCCTTTTCTCAATTCCCCGTGTTGAATGAATGCCTCCCTCACTGCTTCCTACACACATCTGTTGGAGCATGGACTACCCTGTGCCCTAACCATTGATGCAATTTTCTCTTTTACTCTCAACACCAAAGAGCTACTTGAGGGCTGACATTATGCTTAGTCTTTATCCCAAGCACCTGCCTGTCTGGCTTGCAGCAAGCTCTCAATAAATGCATTTGAGTGAATGAATGAATGAATGATGTAGATTTTAATATTCACATTTTATCATTATTAAAACTTGGTCTTCCAAGTTGTTAACTTTTATTTTGAGTAAAGGACATTTTTTGTCCCTTTTAAATAACTTCCTGATGAAAGATTCCATTTGTGAGTTATATTACAATTCCATTCAATATTGTATTTCTTAATTCATTATTTATTTCACTCATATATGAATGAGCAGATATATATTACAGAAAATTAAAGCCCTGTAGTGAGAATTAAACTGAAATTTTCTCCTAAACTTTTGATTAGAAAACTTAAATTTCAAAACTTAATCTTGAAATGTAACATTTTCAATTTTATCATTTCTCTTGTAGTTTCCCAAAGGATCTAATAGTCACCTGAGAAAACAATAATCATCGTGATCTAAATGTATTCAGCTTATTATATGTGCCAATCTCCGTTTTCATGTTTTACATTAAGTAGTTCATATATTCCCCATAGCAACTCTACAAGATTGATGTTATTATTATCTCCATTTTACAGATGAAGAAACTGAGTAACTTTGAGATTAAGTAACTAATTTAATGTCACACAGCTAGTGAAAACAGAATGTAAAGATTATTTTCAAATTCGAAGTCATCTTAGATGAGTATTTCAAAGGAAGATGAAGTTTTTCATGTTAATACCTATACTTCCAAACTTATAAGAATGATAAAATGTAAGTAGCCCATATTTAAGCTATGAGAGAATTATAGGGGAGATAGATAAAAGATTCTCACATATTGCATTTGGTCCCGATTGCATATCCTATGATGTCTTGGTGAAGTACACTCCATGAACTCCCCTCTCCTACAGTACACATGTGAAAAGATAGATTTGTAAAGAGATTTCTTTCTTATTCCAGCCTCAATATTCACAATGCTGAAGCTTTTGACTAGTTGGCTGAGTTGATAGAGCTCATATTCAGAGGTTCAGGAGGACTAAAACCTTACGATTAATTTTATTATTTTGTGGATCACTCAAAATTATGATGATTTGCTGATCATGCATTGTATATAAATACTGCCTCTGATCCTGTCTTTGAAGATCTTATGATCCAGCATGAAAAATAAATAATCAGAATGCAAGACACTAAAAGATATAGGGTACAAGTAGAATTTCAGTTAGACCCTCAAGTAGAAGAGAAATTTCAACAAGTAACCATAGGGAATATAAATCTGGCCAAGGGCAATAAGATGGAGGCTAGACACTTGAGGGAGAGCCAGAGAACAGATGGGCTGATACATGGAGTATGTGAAGGGAAAGACTGGAAAGCAAGAAGGGAAGATCTTTGAGTCCCATTATATAGGGCCTTAAATAAGAAGCTAAGAAGTTAATGGAACTCTTTAGGAATTGGAAAGTTGACGAAGGTTTCAGAAAGATATTTTCTGGCAAAACTATCTAATAGAAGAGTAAAAAGAGAAGCCAGAGACTAGAAATTATGAGGCTATTGCAATACATCAAATTGTTCGATAATAAGGACTTAAAGGAGATGAGGAGAATAATCAAATTTACAAGATGGTATGAAAATAGAAGCTATAGGCCTTATAACAAATCATGTGTGAGGGAGAACACTCAAAGTTTCAAGTCTTGTTGATCTTGGGACTATTGATGGCTTTATTCAGAATAGAAAACACAACAGCAGAAAAAAGCTCCACGTGAAGGATGACTTTCATATCTGGACATGTTATATTCTGTGGGGCAGGAACTGTCCAGTGGAGATGCCTAAGTGGCAGGACCAGACTTCAGAAGAGAGTCCGTGCTGAAAATATACGTATCTAGGAAGTGACTTGAAACCACAAGACCCTAACAGATGCCCAATAAGGAAAAGGCAGCTGATAGAACGCAAATGTTAAGGAAGCGACGAAGAAGCCTCCAGAAAAAGAGCAGGCAGCAGGGAGAAGACTAAAATGAAAGGAACAGAGTCACAGAAAACAAGGCAGTAGAAAGTTTACATAGGAGCAAACAGGGCACTATGGCTAACATCCGTAATCCTAGCACTTTGGGAGGCTGAGGTGGACAAAGCACTTGAACCCAGGAGTTTGAGAAAGTTTACATAAAAGAGTTAAATTTTGCAAAAACATCTAGGGAGAATTATAAGAAAGATGTGAGTGAAATGAAGTGCTGATCAGATGGAACATGAGGACGAGATATAATCTGGGACTGCCTGGGCAAACCAAGGCATAAGGTCAGCCTTATTATAATTGAACAAGTAATTGGTGAATTGCAAGAGACTTTCAACTTGACAAAATCAACCAAAGTGCGATGTTTCTGGCAGCGCTGGGTATCCAGGCTCTCTTGCAGAGCTCCTTCCCATTTCATGTCCCTCAAAGAAGATGAAGATCTAGAAACAGAAAAATAAGGTAAAGACTAAGAAGCTGATATGAACTACTCTTTAAAGAAAAAGAAAATAAGAAATTTATCCCTTCAACAGGAATTTATTGAGTGGTTGTCCTACGTAAGACTGTAGACAATACAAATTAGAATAAAAAGTGGTGTCTGTCCTTGGAGAACTAATTACCTATTTAGGGAAAGAATGTGCTTATAGTTAGAAATATAAGAGTCATTTAAATAAAATTCAGAAAACTAAAATCAATACAGAAAATGAATTAAAGAGAAAAGAGAGTTTTTAAATTATTATTATTATTATTATTATTGAGATGGAGTTTCGCTCTTATTGCCCAGGCTAGAGTGCAATGGTGCGATCTCGGCTCACCACAACCTCCACCTCCTGGGTTCAAGCAATTCTCCTGCCTCACCTCCCAAGTAGTTGGGATTACAGGCATGCGCCACCATGCCTGGCTAATTTTGTATTTTTAGTACAGATAGGGTTTCTCCATGTTGGTCAGGCTGGTCTCAAACTCCCAACCTCAGGTGGTCCACCTGCCTTGGCCTCCCAAAGTGCTGGGATTACAGGCATGAGCCACCGGGCCCGGCTTAAAAATTTTTTAAGAATTTCAAAATCATCCAAGCAGAATTAAAGAACATGTTTGAGAGAAAAATGAACAGGCCCCCCAGAGCACGGTGACTCACACCTGTAATCCCAGCACTTTGGGAGGCCAAGGCAGGTGGATAAGGAAGTTGGGAGATCAAGACCATCCTGGCTAACAAGGTGAAATCCCGTCTCCACTAAAAATACAAAACATTAGCCAGGTGTGGAGGCACGCAACTGTAGTCCCAGCTACTCAGGAGGCTGAGGCAGGAGAATGGCTTGAATCCGGGAGGCGGAAGTTGCACTGAGCCGAGATCACACCACTGCACTCCAGCCTGGCTGACAAAGTGAGACTCCGTCTCAAAAAAAAAAAAAGAAAAAAAAGTAACTTGAGCCAGATAGATAACATGCATAAAGGAATTTTAGAAGATAGATATGCCACATTATCTTGAGTTGCCATGTTATCATATTGTCATCATTAACAGCAAAAACAATAGCATGAGCACCTACCACCTGCTGTAACAAGGGCACTTGGTATGTGACATAATTAACTAACTGAACATTAAATTGCATAGAACCATTAAACCTAAAATACGATTTGGGAATGCTAGGATCTTTATATTTAAAGTACAATCCTCTGCAAATGATTTAGTCTATAAGCTAGTCATGAATGTTCAACTGTTCATATCACACAACTGACTAGGTTTCAGAATGTGTCAGTGAAGTTTGCATATCCACAGGAGGTAAAAAGTAATAATCCCTCAATTACTAGGGATCCCTAATGAAAAAAAAAATTGGTGGTATTAAATCAAGTCAGAAAAATGCTTCCAACTTTCTAGACTTATTTTGGCAAAGGGCGAATAAATAAATTAAATGGTTAGTAAATACATCTGGGATGCAAAGCAGCAATGCAAAAAACAATCCATTTTTTATAATTAAAGCTTAGCTAAACTATCATTTGGTCACAATGATAATTTTTTATAGAACTATAAATACCAGCAGGGGATTTGTAGAGAAAAATTGCCTTGCAGCGTTTTTGAAAAAAATTAATGCATATTCAATATTGATCTTGAATTGTGCATGTTAAACTGTGCCTCTCAAGTAAAATATTCTTGAAGAAGTCAATAATATGCCATAATTTCATATGACACTAATAAAATAACGAAAATGACAATTCATTTTTGTTTACTTGTCTATGACTTAATGGATGGATAAATTTTGTTAAAAGAGGAAGCACAAACTTGGTGCATAGTAGGCATATTTATAAAACAATTGTGATTGATTTTTGGGGTCACTTTCCTAAGAGAGAACATGAAACAATCAATCTCTTGGAATTCCTTCCTGAAAAGTGTTTTTATAGCCATTGATATATGTGATGAATTTCAGAGGACCAAAGCCACATATATTAAGTAGTTTGTTTGTTCCCTAAGATATAATAGAATAATGGTGTTGCAAATAAGTCCAAGGAAGCTAAAAATATGCAAAACAGTGCCATTGTAATGACTTTATGTGTAACACTACTAATTCTATTAACTCAAAATTGCTGAAATTAGTAACACTAAAGCTGTTTTCTTGTACTCAAGGGACACTTGTAAGGGAAAAAAAAAAATTATTGAACAGTGAGATAGCCAAGTGAAGTTTTAGATTCAAAAAAAATGCACAGCAAATAAGAACTATTTTCCATCTAATCCAATTTTGCTGTTCATCCATTATGAGAATGCAATGAATCAAGGACTTAGGTTTACTCAATACACCAATGAGATTTGCAGTAACTAGTTTGCACAAGAAAATATAAACAACGTATCTTAAGAAAATAAATCTGAACTTGATTCTCCCTGGTGCCTGTTATTTTCTAATCATCATTCAAATTCTCAGAAAGGCATGTTAACCCTTTCAAGACACTGATAATCCGTTTAGACTATAGTAGAAACATTAAAATAACAGTTAAGGTGCCACTTAAACCCACAAACTTGCAGCCCAGGAGTTCCTTAGATGGCAAGAATTCCTCTGAGGCACACATTTTCTGGAGAAAATACTGTTTGTCCACAGTGTGAGTTTAACTATGAAGTATAGAGAGCTGGAATGTGAAACAGAACAGTAACTTAGGTTAAAAAAAAAACAAAAAAACAAAAACCTAATTTAAAAAAAGATTAGAGTTGGTTCATCTATGGAAAACTAGGACTTAAAAGCAAAAGGAAGATCTAGCCCCTTCTTGCTTTATTGGAGTCTTCCAAAAAAAAGCAAAATCCAAGTTAGTAAATCTTTTCCATTACCATGTTAAAAAAATTTTTAACTCAAAATGGAGCATAGAACTAAGTGTGAAAACTAAAACTATAAAACATCCAAAAGAAAATTCAGGGGGAAAAATCTCTGTGAGCCTAGCTTAAGCAAAGATTCTTTAGATATGACACAAAAGGCAGGATCTGTAAAAGAAAAGAAAATAATAAATCAGACTTCATTAATATTAAAATTTTCTGCTCTTTGAAAGATGCTGTAAAGAGACAGAAAAGACAGATCAAATTGATCTGGAGAAAATATTTGCAAAACATAATTTGATAAAGAAGAACTCATTTCCAGATATATAAAAAACTCTTAAAATAGAAAACAATGTAGTTTTTAAATAGGCAAAAGATTTGAATAGACATTCACCAGAGAAGATATACTTACTGCAAATAAGCACATAAAAAGATGGTAATTATTATTAGTCGCTAGAGAAATCCAAAATAAAACCACAATAAGATACCACTAGATACCTCTTAGAATGTCTAAAATTTTAAAGACTGACCATACCAAGTGTCAACAAAAATGTGGAGTAACTGGAACTTTCATACACTGCCAACAGGAATGGAAAGTGGTACAACCACTTCAGATATAGTTTGGTAGTCTGTTAAAATGTTAACTAGACACCTGCCATATGATCCAGCCATTGCATCCTTCTATTTAACAAAGAGAAATTAAAACTTATGTCTGTACAAAAACTTGTACATGAGTGTTGATAGTTTTATTTGTAATTGCAAATATGTCATTATTATCATTTCTGTGTTACCATAGAGGAAACTTGAATTCACATGGATTAAGTAAAGTTCAAAATTCAAAACAACCCAAATATCCCCCAATAGGGTAATACATTCATACAATACAAACCTGCCACAAAGGGATATACTGCTGATGCACAGAATGACATGGATAAATCTCAAAATGATTATGTTTTGTCAAAGAACCCCGATAAAAAAAGAGTATGTATATTTGGGTGTGATTGACATGATCATCATCCTGATTGTGGTGATGACTCCACAGGTCAAAACTTTTCCAGTAGTATACTTTAAATATATGTAGTATATTGTATACTAATTATATCTCAATAAAGCCATTTTTTTTTTTTTTTTTTTTTTTTTTTTTTTTTT